>NC_056747.1:741497746-741780246 GCF_019279795.1 Protopterus annectens | reverse complement strand
TAATGTTGTACCCTCAGAGCAAAATTTTCTCCTGTTTGGTTCCCGGCTGGGGTGCCTTCTTTGCGGAGTTTGCATGTCCTCCTTGTGTTTACGTTGGTTTCCTCCTGGTGCTCCAGTTTCCTCCCACATTCCAAAGACATGCATCTGGAGTATTTCTCCCCGGGCCTCCGTTGAAAATAGGCTGTGTCCTAGTTGGACTTTCCTGATCAACAAATGTTAAATAAATAAACAAACTAATTTCAGTAAGAACAAAAAGAGTTAAATTGAATCCAGGACCCTGGCTTTCAAAGCTAAATTGCTCGTGAAAAAAAATCTAGCCTGGAAAAATGGAAGAAACTGCACTAAAAATCAAATCAAAATAGATTAAAAAATACTATATTAATATACAGGCAGTAAATTATAACAACACCAAAGCTTTTAGACTCTAATCACCCAACTGTTAAAACCCAGTACACCAACACAACTTATGACTGCTTCATCTAACCATACTGACAACATAGTCAGTGAGTTCAATACCCACTTCATCCAAACAGTAGCTTCTTTTATTAAACCCATGGCGCAGGCTTTCACAGGTTCCTCTCCTCCCTTGTTAAGCCCATAAACACTTGCACTCAAACCAGTCTCAGTTTCTAAAATAAAAAAAACTATTGCTAACCTTAATATCTGCCAGTTTTGCCCCTGGTAACATGACATCTAAGTATTTAAAAATTACTGCTGATGCCCTAGCTTTTCCTATCTCTGTCCTACTCAACTACTTTATCACTGAAAGTGATGTCCAACCCTTCTCATAATGGTGGAAACTCAAATCAGCACTCAAACTTCAGGCCTACAGCCATGCTGTCTTTGCTCTCAAAAATTCTAGAGAAGTGTATCCAGCCTCAGTTCCTTAGTTTTCTTACTGACAACTGCTTCATTTCCCATACACACCACAGTTTCCATCTTTTTATACTACATGTACAGCTCTGCTTATGATGCTATCTATGTTCTAAGTACTCACCCAGAAATCCTTATCCTTCTTAGTAGCTTAGCTCCACCTGAATCCAAAAAAAAGCTGAACTGCTATTCTTCATTCCCAACTCTCTCTGTATATTTCCCAAAAACTGCCTTTAATATACTGTCATGAAACAAGACCAATATAGAACTGTATCTCACAAAAAAAAAGTAGTGATTATAGACAACCACCTACAATTTGACCTTCGCCTTCAGCAAACCATAAAGAAGACTCCAAAAGCTAGGTTCCCTCTAGAGTAAAGCACTACTGACTGCTAGATGAACATAACCACTTTATGTTATGTAGTCCTATCTCACTGTAATTCTTGCTGGATGGGTTCGGAGCCAAACCTCGGCTCCGACTTGGCCGATACTAAAACTTGAGAGCTTTTACTGGCTCAATGCTATCCCCTATCCCATGGTGCATCATGGCAATTCCCCAGATCTTGTTTGCCACGAAAGCTTCAAGGTTGTCTTCTTTACTGGCTCTTTGGCTAAGTGGAATTTTTGATATTTTTTGCCTTTATTTCTGATTCTTTCTTAGTAATAGTTTTACCTTTATTACTTAGAGTGATTGCATGAGTGTTAGCATCCCCTGTCCATTTCTTTAAGGATTGTACTTTCTGTAGGATTGTTTAAGTTAGAGGGCCGTAGTTGCTTGCTTAAATTAGAGGAACTTCCTCTCTGTGTGCTAGTTTTTCTTCTAAAAATAAAAAAAAGTTGTACTATTATTATTGTATTTGTTTTCCCTTTTCCTTTTAATTTAAAATGTCAAAAGATAAAGATACAGAACATAAAGAACACCGCCTTCTGTTTTTAAAAAGTGTGATGTGTTCTCAGAAATGTCATCTGCTGTCGGAATTTGTTTCTCCCTTCCTTCCAGACCCTATCCCAAGGGTCAAACAGGAGGGAAAATGTAGTTCCAGAAATCCCAAAAAGGTTTCCCTCAGGCACAGGGTCAACCCTCCCCTAGAGGCAAAGGTAGAGGTTATAATTGCAGGCGCCACTCTTATGGCAGAGGGGTCTGCAACACCAGGGTGATAGAGATTCTTTCTCTGATCTACCCTTTCATCACCCCTGAAGGGTTGCCCGACTGTCTGGCTCTGGAGGCAGTCGGGGGTCATCTGTCACTGTACCCAAGCTCCTGGCTACAAATATCTGAAGATCGATGGGTATAAAATATAATTTACAGAGGTTACCTCATTTCTTTTGTTTCCGATTCCCCTACAAATCGGTCTTTACCAGATGTACCACCCAATCAGATAGACCATGCAACATCAGAGGTTATCTCGTTGCTTCAAAAAAGAGTCATCCAAGATGTCCCCAGAGAGCAAATAGGATCCGGAACATACTCACAATTCTTTTAGTTCCAAAAAAGACCGGGGACTGGAGATCAGTCCTAGATCTCAGCAAGCTGAACAAGTCTAAAAAAAATCGAAGTTCCGTATGATCACTCTGCAGTCAATTTTTCCGTTTATCAGAAAAGACAATTGAATATGCTCCATAGATCTTCATGACGTGTAGTACCATATCAAAATGGACAGGCACTCCAGAAGGCATCTACACTTTTGGCTGGGAGCCAGTCATTTTCAATTTTGAACACTGCCCTTTGGCCTCACTACAGCCTCCAAAATGTTCACCAAATGTATGGCGGTGGTCACGGCTCACCTGAGACGTCAGGGATTCTGGGTGTTTCCGTACTTAGATGACTGACTCCTCACTGCTACCACCAAGGACCAACTAATCTGAGCCAGGGAAGAGACTATTCTTGTGTGCCAGATTAGGAATTACAGTAAATCTAAGAAAAATCCACTTTATCTCCATCGCAGCATATTGTCTTCTTAGGCTCAGACATACACTTAACCACCATGACAACAAAACTGACACCAGAAAGGATAGAATCATTGCACAACCAAGTCAGACTCTTGCTGACCAAAGACAAGGTACAGGCCAGGATAGTTCTTCAAGTTCTAGGTACTATGGAGTCCACCATTCTTTTAGTTCCCCTAGCCCATCTACGCATGAGAATGCTTCAGTGGCTACTATTTGCCCAGTGGTCAATGCAGGATCTACCCTTGTCCCACCAAATACACATTACAAACTCCTGCAAGAAGGATCTAACATGGTGGTTGCATACAGATCAGCTTTATCTAGGTCGTCCCCCTTGTTCTTCCTTAACAAAATGCAGTCTTGACCATGGACGCTTCCCAGGTAGGGTGGGGGGTATTATCTGGGAATGATGGTCCAAGGTATCTTGGCAGGATCACGAGAACCACTTGCACATAAATGTTCTGGAGATGAGAGCAGTGCTATATACGTTGCAAGCACTTCACAGGTCTCTTCCCACCGGGACAATTGCAGTTCAGTCAGACAACATGTCTGTAGTGTGGTACATAAACAAGCAAGGGTGAACCAAGTCTTACCTACTTTGTCGAGAGGTACAAAGAGTATGGAAATGGGCAATGGACTCCCACCATTTTCTGGTAGCAACACACATTCTGGGGAAGTCCAGTGTGATAGCAGACAAACTGAGTTGAGCAATTCTGATGGCTCATGAGTGGTCCCTGAAAACAGAAGTTGCAGAAGAGATTTTCCGCAAATGGGACCACCCTTGCTGCAGTCTATTCACCACGTACATGAACGCCAAATGCAGCAACTACTTTGCCCTCATTCCCCATCCGGGGATGTCACCTAGGGACGCTCTGGTCCACAATTGGCCTCCGGCACTTCTTTATGTTTTTCCACCCATTCCCCTCATACCTAAAGTGATTCAGAAAGCAAAACTGTTGAAGAGTACCCTGATCCTCATTGCTCCTTACTGGCCTTGCCAAGTCTGGTTCCTCTTCCTGTGGCCTTATCTGTTGGAGGAACCATGGATTCTGGAACCATCTGCAGACCTCCTGATTCACCAGTTGGGACAGTTCCATCCTACCATCCAAACCCTGAAATTGACAGCATGGCTGCTCCAGTTCCAAGAATAGCCAGGTGTATATCCCTTTCTCCAACTGTTAAACACATTCTCATTTCTTCCCACAAACCTTCCACCAGAAAATTATACTCCAGCAAATGGAAAAGGTTTTCCATTTGGTCAGAAAAACAAGGCATAGATCCCTACTCAGCTCCCATAGAGTCTATCCTGTCCTTCCTCGCATCTGTTTTTTCAAGAAGGAGCTGCAGCTGCTGGCATTAGAGTTCAGTTGGCTGTCATCTCAAATTATCATTTTGGAAACATGGGAATTCTATTATGTCCCACTCTTTATGTAAAACCTTTTTGAAAGGAGTCCTCCTTCTCAGATCTCCAATCAGGCAACCTCCGGAGCCCTGGGACTTAAACTTAGTTCTGACCTCGTTGATTTCTCCACCATTCGAACCGTCTTCATCTAACTTGAAATTGTCTTGGAAGACATTGTTCTTAGTAGCTACAACATCTGCTAGGAGGGTTTCAGAATTGCAAGCTCTGACCATTCGACCTCCATGTATTATTTTCCATTAGGACAGAGTTTCCCTAAGAACTAATCCTTCTTTCCTCCCTAAGGTATGCTCAGAACACAATCTAAACACAACTATTGAATTACCAGTATTCTTCCCCAATTATAGTAATAAATCAGAATTCAGACTGCATCAATTAGATGTCCACAGAATTTTCCAATTTTACCTGCACAGGACTAAAGATTTCAGGAAATTGGAGCAATTGTTTTCTTCTCAGAGAAAAACAAAGGCTTGCCCATTTCCAAAGTAACTCTGTCTAAATGGCTTTCAGGCTGCATTTCATTTTCTTACAAAAGTGTTGGGAAACAATTACCCGATAAGGTAAGAGGCCATTCAACTAGAGCAGTATCAGCTTCATATGCCTTCAAATCCAAACTTCCAATTGATACTATTTGTGCAGCAGCTACATGGGCAAGGCCTCATACCTTTGTCACTCATTATAAATTAGATTTGGCCTCCCGGGACAGGTCGTCCTTTAGGTCCACTGTGCTAAAGAGTGTCTTTGCTTGAGCCACCTGGGATAAAGGTGCTAGGGACGCTGTCCCATCTGGCAAGAATTACAGCGAGATAGGACTACATAACATTAAGAAGTTATGTACTTACCATAACGTTCCATATTTGTAGTCCATCTCGCCTACATTCTTGTGTCCCACCCTCCTTCCCCCTTCCTGTATCCTGGAGGAACTGGTGAACTATCCATTATGCTGTCTGACTTTGTTATAGCTGTCTGTTCATATGCCATGGATAGTAAAACAAAATCCTTTTGTTTATATGTACATAGTTATTGACAGTATGATCACTATTATGTATTTAGTTACTTTCTTGCAAACAAGATCTGGGGAATTGCCATGGTGCACCATGGGATAGGGGATAGCCTCAAGCCAGTAAAAGCTCTCAAGATTTATTATCAGCCGAGTCGGAGCTGAGGTTCAGCTCCGAACCCGTCCAGCAAGAATGTAGGCAAGATGGACTACAAACATGAAACGTTATGGTAAGTACATAACTTATTTTGTACTCACAACGCTATTATATTCTGTACTAAGCAATCTCAACTCATTTCTACCAGCCAAACTATAACAGTGCCACAATGAAGTAGCCAAATTTGCAGCCAACCAACCAGCAATATAGATCACATGACCGCATGTCTGTAACACAACTAAACTGTCTCAAACTAATTCATTTTCTGCTGTTCTCACAATTAATTACAACTGTCAAACTAGTGCATGACCCTGAAAAATTCCCATCTTTTCACTCTGTCATTAAGCCTTACATTATTAAGAGACCTCTACACTCCACTGACAAATCATTACTCTCCATAACTGAACAACAATGCATTATATTCCTTGTATTCACAGTGCTTTGTTAATAGCTGTAATACCATCCCGCTCCACTTAAGAACAGTCTGAAAATGAAAGACTTTAATTGCCAACTGAAGCAGCACATTATAGATAAATGGCTCTGCACCTGCACCACCCCTGGTTAAATTGTACTAATACAGCTATATGAATTTTGTCATAACTCTCTGCTGCACAAAACGTAAATTACTATTCTCACAACTGCACCCTCCTCTATCATCTCTTCTTCTGTATCTTCATTATGCCTCTTCCCCTCCATTTCTTTGGGCTGCTGTCATCCTTTCTTATCTTCCTGTGTCCTAGATTTTGAATGTCTGTATAATAAATATTTTTACATAACATCTGATAATCCATACATACTAATGATATTGCACTGCATATACCACATACCACCCAGTATTTAAAAAAAAATCTTCATACACGACCCATTTTATAATTCACCTGATGGAACAAGTTGCAGAATACTGGTATTTTTAACCAGATCATCATATGCGGATCCTGCTTTAGCAACTGTGGGTTAGTAACTCCTTTGGAGTTTTGCACAATGAGTTGTTTAATTCTGTTTTTAGCTAGGTTTTGCTCGCCACTGGCTCCCTCACAGGCAGAGAGACTTCACAAAGTGCTCAACACACCCTTGGTTATTTTTCAAATCAGCATTTCTAATTTGTTTTTGCCTGTCACCCCACTCCTTGGACCTCAAGATTTTTTTGGAAGATACCCAGATCTACATCCACCAATAAGATGGCACTCTCCTGGTTTAATAGCCTCATCAACCCACCCTCCCAGTTGATGGAGAGATGAACAAATTACCCTACGATCTGCCATCAGAAGCTCAAATGTATGACCTACTGGAATCAATCCTATAAAAGGTTGAAAAGCTTCCAATGGGAAGAACGTTATCTAAACTGCCTAGAGAAAAAAAATTGTCTCGTAAGAACTTAAAATTCAAAAGAAACCCATGTGCAGTAACAATAATGAGAATCTTACCACCAAATGGGACAAAAAGAGACCAGTCTGAAATTGGCAAGTCTATTGCTAAACCATAATGGAAACCTGCAGACAAAAGTCAGACTTGAACTGTCACAACCTGAACAGCTTGACAACAGTCTAGACAAATTCCAAGCAATAACCAACAACATAGCCTCCTACAAAAATAAATAAAGGTGAAAAAGGTTACAAAAATGTAACATGATCTACACGATGAACAAAACCCAGATAAACTCTAACTGATATGGAACCACCCTGAAGATGCTCGCAGCCAGGACCTACAGAAGAGCAAACTCCAAGTACGGATATCAGAGACTAATTTCCTCCCCACTACCAAGTAATAATCAATAAAGAACACCCTCCAACTATTCATCCACAATTGAATGAAATTAATCAACACCAGGTTTTTCCCATGGTCCAAAGTTCAAGAAGAGCGGATCCAGAACCTTCAATCCTAACCTCAACCAGCACCCCAGCATTCCAGAACAGACAAGGACAGATCAATGCATCCTTGGAATACCAACGAACCCCAGTCAGGGAAGAACCCCAGAAAACACCCCATCCACACCACTCGACAGAGAACTGCCTATTGAGACTCCTCGACTCCCCAAGGAAAAACCCAATAGAGAGAGAGACAAAACACGGCAAGGGACGAGGGACTTAAAACACCTCTGGAAACCACCCAGTGACGGACAGATTTAATAAAGATGATGGAATCCGGACAATCACCAAAACCAATTACTATGTGGAACCACTCCACCAAACCACTATTGAAAGCTGAAGAGGAAGTTCTAGAGAAAGGATTAACATTCATACAACTGCAGCAAAGCAGCCTAGTTCAAGTCATCATTGAGCTGAAACTCTTTACATGGAAACTCAAGTTAAGAATTTTCTTCCATGACAAGAAACCACAAGATCAAAACATGTCAACTTTGACTACAATAAAGAAGTGGAAAAAAGCCAGCATCTTTATCCTCCACCCCCCACCCCACAGTTACTGCCTTTGCAAACAAGTGTGAAATGGACATCAGAACGCTACTACAAAAAACATCTCACAAAAAAATTTACAATCTAAGACTCCAGGAACTCTCTGCTCTCAAAAACATAAGCAGGGACAAAACAATTCGAGTCATAAAGGCAGACAAGGGAAAGTAGTAATGTGAAGTTGTTCAATCTCACTGTTCATTCTTACACATGGTTCAGAGCCAATCGCTTTCACAAGCTCAAGATCTTAGAGTAGCTCGAGGCCAAGTCCCTATCCCATTATGCTGTCTGTCTCACCTCAGATCTAGTTTGCCGCTGCAACAGATCGGAGGTCGATAGGGAGCTCGGGCCAGTATCTTGTTTTTTATTATCTTGTAAAGCAAAGATTTTGCCTATTTCTCTAGCTAGTGTGTGTTTTTTGGGCTAGTTAGCCATATTTTTAGTTCAGGCTTTATCCATGCCTTTTAAGAGCGGCTGCTCTTAGGCCCTTTGGCCGTGCTTTAGTTGCTATTGAGCTGTGTGTTTCCCTATCATTAGCAGTTTTCATATTTGATACCCTAGTTAGCTAATTCTAGTTAGTGTTACAGTTTTGATAGGTTTATCTATTTAGGATTGCTAATTCTGTAGAGTTTGCTGTGTGTGTGTGTGTGTGTGTGTGTGTGTGTGTGTGTGTGTGTGTGTGTGTGTGTGTGTGTGTGTGTGTGTTAAAAACTGTTACCCTTAGTGTGGTTTGAATAGTTTTTGCATTGCTTTCTGATTGATGCATAGTTTGTTGTTAGTATGGCTGATCAGAGGGAAAAACAGAAGTTAGGCTTTAAAAAATGCAGACAGAAGATGTCAGTTACTTACTTACATGTAAATTGTGTTTATTGCTTGGGGCCAGTCCATCTCCAGGAGGGTTGCTCCATTTGCCACTCCTGTAGCAGTAGGGTGTTACTGGAGCGCAGGAGAAAACTGGTGAACAGAGACTTGCTGAAGCCAGATTTTCAGGAGTCCTTGGACAAGGCTGACCAGGCTTCCAAGTCATCGAAGGGCTCCAAAGCTTTATCGGAGCCCAAATCATTGGCTGGGAGTGTTGCTGTTAAGGTGCAGTCGCCGGCTCCGCAGTCTTCGGAGCCGTGCACCGAGCCGGTGTTTCGGAGCAGGTCTCCAAAACCTTGAGGTCACCCATTCTGCAATCGGTGGCTTCTTTGGTACCTTAGACTCGTTCTTCGAGAACCCTCTCCGATGTGGATGTGGACCGAGTGGTGCAGAGGCTTCTCGAGAACCCAGCACTAGTCAAATTAACGGCTTTGACCCAACCAGTTTCAGAGCTGAAGACCATTGTACCTACTGTGAATACTCCGCCAAGCCGGGCCTTCGGAGCCAGGGGAGAGGGATCTGATAATTGTGGATCCTTCAGAGCCAAGGCCTGTTCCAGTGCTATCGGCTCCGTCAACCGTGACTTCTTCTGTGCCGTTCAAGGAGTCTGGGAGCCTACACTCTGGTCGGCTCTGGGGGGGGGGGTCAAACTGATGCATCTGTTCCGACCCTTCCTCTCGGAGCTTTGGCGCGGATGAGCTTGGCTCCTTCCTCTGGGTCGGAGCTCACTGTTTCGGCACCAGGGAGACTGCCATCTTCTTCGGGTCGGAGCAGTAGAGCCTTCAATGCTATGAGGAGGGTTATGTCTTCCAAGACTCACACATCGTCAGGGCCCTCCTCCCCTAAAGTGCCGCTTTCTGCCTCTACATCACAGGTCCCTGCAAAGCATCGAGACCCAGAGCCTCAGGTGACCCCATTGGGTGACCCATGTTCTACTGAGACCTCACCAGAAGCCCCCACTGATGAGGTTCCCAGGAAGAAACTTTGCAAGAGGAGACATTTGGACTCTCCACAGGAGTCTCTTACATCAGACACTGACTTAAAGGAGTCAGGAGGGTCCCCACGGTCCACCTCGGAGGATATCCCCTTTGCTGATATCCTTGATGTCCTTAAGCAGAGGGTTGACTGGCAGTCTGTTAGCCCTACTGAGGATGAGTCAGTGCTCCTGAAGACCTTTGGGTCTCAACCTTCCACCTCCTGGGTGACTCTGCCCTATGAAAACTAATGGAATTGGTTGCTTGAAGGGCATAGGAGTGTCCTGATACTATGGAACCTGTCCCTCGGAGGCCCAACAAATTTATTACATCCCCACAAGATAAAATGTTCCTCAACAAGGGAGTGCCAGTTGATGCCATGGTGGTGGCCAGCAAGAAAGAGATGTCTGAAACATCTTCTACTGTCCACCCTCCTAATAGAGATTCCAGGACTATGGACAGGTATGGGAAGCGCATCTTTAGTTCTGTGACCTTTGCGATGCGGTCGCTCAACTACTTGACTCATTTTACCAGTCTTCAAAGAGATCTCTAAAAAGAGCTTGGAGGTACTCTGCAGGGTAGTACAGATGGATGTGTATTGGAGAAGGTGACAGCCCAGCTTAATACCCTTAATTCCATAGTTAACTCATCCATGCGGCTCATTTCTTATGCAGCCGATGGTTCGAGTCGGGCAGCTGGTTCAGCAATAGCTCTTTGGAGACATTCTTGGATGCACTTATGCTCCTTTGCAGAAGCTTTCACATCTTCTTTCATTAATACCCCATTCGATGGCTCGTCCCTTTTCGGGCCCAAAGTCAAGGAGACCATCACTAGATGTGAGCAAGATGGAAAGACTCTATTTGCCGTAGGAGTCCGTTTTTGCAGCCCTACTAGACCATACCCCAAAGAGCAGAAAGGTGGAAAAATGTGGTTCCGGAAGTCCCAGGGAGCTTTCCAGAACACACCTAGTGAACCCCCTCCAGGGGTGCAGAGGAGGGGGTAATGGAAGATGCTGCCCTGGCGGCAGATGGGGTCCGCAAAACCAGGGCAACAGGGATCAGTTTTTTGGCAAGCCCTACAAGCTCTCCTGAAAGGAGGCCCGACTGTCCTACTCTGGAGGCAGTTGGGTTTCACTTGTTTTTGTATCCAGACGCCTGGCTAGGAATTACAAAAGATTTTTGAGTACAAAGCATTGTTACCAGAGGTTACATCATCCCAGCCTCAGAATCCCCACCTGTTTGAAGAAAAATCCCCAACATTCCACCCAGTCTCAGGGATCAAGCAGCCATAGAAATCAAGAGGCTGCAGGAAAAGAGTCATCCAGTCAGTCCCAGCAGACCAGATAAGATCCGGAACTTACTCTAGATTCTTTTTAGTTCCAAAGAAAACAGGGGACTGGAGGCCCATCTTAGACCTCAGCAGACTCAACACCTTTGTAAAGAAGAAGTTCTGGATGGTCGTGCTTCAATCGATCCTTCTGTTCCTAGGAACGGGCGATTGGATGTGCTCTGTAGATCTCAAGGATGTGTACTATCATATCAAAATGGCCAGACCATCCAGAGATCACTTGCATTTCTGGCTGGGAGCCAGTCACTACCAATTCCAAGCACTGCTCTTTGGCCTCACAACAGCCCCCAGAGTGTTTATCAAATGTATGGCAGTGGTTACGACTCACCTGAGGCATCTAGGATTCCGAGTGTTTCTGTATCTGGATGACTAGCTCCTTACCGCCGCCTCCAGGCATCAACTAATTCTATCCAGGGATCACACTCTCAATCTCAGTTAGGAATAACTCTAAATTTCGACAAGTCTGCATGGTCACCATTGCAGCATATCTCCTTTATCAGAGCAGACTTAGACACCATCACTGCCATGGTAAAATTGCCACTGGACAGAATAGCCACTCTTCGAAACCAGGTATCTGACATTCTGATGAGAAAAAAAGCACCAGCCTTTCAAGTGTTGAAACTACTAGGTACCATGGCAGCTATGTTCATAGCAGTTACTCTGGGACGTATGCACATGAGAATACTTACAGTAGTTGTTCTTCACCCAGTGGTCTTACCAACAACTTCCGATGTCATTCTTGATAATGATTACAGATTCTTGCAAGAAGGATGCTCTTTGGTGGTCAACCACTAAAGAACAGTAGGTCGCCCATTTGCTTCTCCCCCACCGTCAGTCACGGTGACCATGGACGCTTCTCTGATAGGGTGGGGGGGATATTTCAGGGAAGAACAGCCCAAGGCACCTGGTCAGAAACAGAGTCACAGTTGCACATCAATGTCCTGGAGTTGAGAGCGGTGCTTTTGGCATTGCAGCACTTCCACGACTCTCTTCCTCTGGGGACTATTGCGATCCAGACAGACAACATGTCTGTGGTCTGGTATATTAACAAGCAAGGGGGAACCATGTCTTATCCCTTATGTCGAGAGGCCTTGAGAATTTGGCAGTGGGCAGTATCCACCGGGTGGTTTCTGATAGCAATGCACATCCCAGGGAAATCCAACATGATCATGGACAAACTGAGCAGAGCCATTCTTTTACTGCATGTGTGGTCCCTCAAAGATGAGGTTGAAGAGATGATTTTCCCCAGATGGGGCCAGCCTTGCTCTGACCTGCTTGCATCCCCTATGAATGCCAAATGCAGAAGCTACTTTGCCCTGAATCCCCCACCAGGGGACAGCCCAAGGGACTCGCTTGTACACAATTGGCCCCCAGGACTCCTATATGACTTTCCACCAACTCTCCTGATTCCGAAATTCTTACAGAAAGCCAAAGCCCTGGGAAGGCCTGTAATCTTAATAGCCCCTTTTTGGCCTCATCAAATTTGGTTTCCCGTCTTTCGACTCTATCAACTGGAGGAACCTTGGCTTCTGGACCCAGTTCCAGATCTACTGACACATTCATCAGGGGCCCTTCATCCCTCTCTTCATTCCCTCAGACTGACAGCTTGGCTGCTCCGATTCCCTACCTAGCCAGGTCACACGACTTTTCCTCAGCGGTACAGCCTATTCTTGTATCTTCGCATAAAGCTTCCACTAGAAAGTTGCATGCCAGCAAATGGAAGCAATTTGCTTTTTGGGCCTCCCAGAATAATATTGATCCTTATGTTGCCCCAATTGCTAGTGTTCTGGAATTTCTGTCTAAGCTTTTTCATGAAGGTGCTGCAGCTGCCACTCTGACTTCAATTGGCTGCAAGTTAGAATTTCCACCTCGGATCTGAAGGTTCTAACCTAATGTCTCGCAGACTATGTAGGGCCTTCTTAAAGGGTACCATTCATCTTAGACCACCTGTTAGACAACCTTTTACCCCCTGGAATCTCACCTTTGTGCTGTCACGGATTATTCTCCCTCCCTTTGAGCCTGTATCATCCTGCCATTTAAAATTTCTCTCTTGGAAAACAATTTTCTTGGTAGCCATTACCTCTGCACGTAGAGTGTCCGAGCTTCAGGCTCTATCTATAAACCCCCCATATTGGTGTTTCATCCCAACAGAGTGTCACTAAGAACTAATCCTTCCTTTCTTCCAAAGGTGTGTTGCGAGACTAACCTGAATCAAACTATTGAACTCCCAACTTTTTTAGTGACCATTCTAACAAGTTGGAGTATATGTTGCATAAGCTTCATGTTCACAGACTGTTAAGATTCTATTTGGACAGAACAAAGGAATTCAGAAAATCAGAACAACTCTTTGTTTCTCATGCTGACTCTAAGAAAGGGCTACCAGTATCCAAAGTTACTCTTTCCAAATGGTTAACTGACCACATAAAATTTGTATATTCTTTAGTGAATCATCCATTAGAACACAGCGTGAAAGCGCATTCCACTAGGGCTGTTTCTACTTCAGCTTATATGGCTCGATTGCCTTTGGACACTATATGTGCAGCTGCCACGTGGTCTAAGCCACATACCTTTATCACTCATTACAAAGTGGACAGGGCTTCCAGGGACAGAGCTTCCTTTGGTTCCACTGTCCTCAGGAATATACTCCCATGAGCCACCCAGGGTTAGGGTGCTTGGGATGCTACCCATGTGGAAGAATGAACGGCGAGATCGAACAACTTCACATAAAGAAGTTATGTACTTACCATAACGTTCCATGTAAGTTGTTCATCTTGCCTTCATTCTTACATTCCCATCCACCTTCCCCATCCAGGTTCTCAAAGAACGAGTAGACTTGTGGTCTGGTGGGTCTTGTTAATATGACTTTTTACACCGGCTGGAGTACCTGTTATGTGTTATATATGTTACATGCTGGGTTCAGCAAACTAGTTCTGAGGTGAGACAGAGAGCATCATAGGATAGGGACTTGGCCTCGAGCTACTCTAAGATATTGAGCTTGTGAAAGCGGCCGACTCGGAGCCAATGGATCGGCTCCAAACCATGTGTAAGAATGAAGACGAGATGAACAACTCACATGGAATGTTATGGTAAATACATAACTTCTTTTTCAGTCACTGACACAAATGTGTACAACAGAAAAATCTTGGAACTTCTAAACAATCTACAATTTTATGCACCCAGTGGTATCAGTGAAATTAAAACTGAATATGAAAACCTCATTACAGAAATCAACTTCAATGAAGAAGGCCTAATCAACACTTTTCTGGAGGTCCTAATAGCCACTCACCCAAGACTATCCTGTTTTTTCGGGATACCCAAGCCCTATAAAAAATTTTGGACTCTCCCTACAGACCAGTCTTCACAAGTGGAAGATTCATCACAAAACCAATTTCCATATATTTAGAAGTCCAGATAAAATCACTATCTGAAAACAATGAATCCTTTGTCCTTGACGCCATGGACTTCTTCAGAAAAGTCAAACACATAGTACATAAAGATGCTTATCTTGTCACTATTGTTACTGTACACACTCCTACAACATGATTATTGCATAACAGCAGCCATTGAAGACTATCAAAGAGCGTGGGAAGCCCTTGCAGAAGAAACTGGGACCTTGAGTAGACTCCTAAATCTTCTCTTAAGAACACCTACTTTCACTGCGGAAACCATTTTTTCAGACAGTCATAGTGATGGGAGCAGCTTTGGCCCCTCTCTTGGCAGATGGGAAAGGAAAGCTGTCAGTAACTGTGGATAATCCATCCCAACAGCAGTTTATGGCTAATCCAGACACCCTCACACACCCAGAAGTCTGTTATTTAATGGAGAATGGAGCAATTGAATTCCATGCCAAGTCAGTGGGTTTAAATTGGAAAACATAAGGAAGATGGGCTGAAATGGTGTCAAAATGCCCATTTAAGTAAGAAATAAGTACAAAATAAATCACTCTTCCCTGCTTTTCAGCATGTCACCTTTATTCAGAGCATGTATTCTGACTAAGCTCAAGCTATATGCAGGTTTAGTAAGAAGAACTCAGCATGACACCTGTTAAGTGTGGTGGCCACCATGCTCATTCCTATGTTATGACTGCACCGGTTATGGCAATATCTCTCTCCCCCTGGCCTCTCATGTGGCCATTTAATTCACCCCTAAGGTTTGAATCCCCATTGCCTTAGCCACCCACATGGCCACAGGTCCCACAATGGACCTACAGCAGAATCAAACCCCTTTAGTCTTTTCCTCACCCGGCATAAGGGAAGAAAATAAAGTAAGCTTTTAAATGGTGACCAGTACTGTACATACAGCAACCTCCCAACCCAGACAATAACCAGAGATGTAGGTTGAGTTACTCATTTGGCTTATTTAGCAAATACAGCATAAATACACTTTTCTCCCACTCGACTTGGCATCTGTTATAGTGCACTGTCTACAGTGTATGGTGCACTACAGCATGCTACACATGTTGCACTACTGGGGCAACAATGAGCTTCTAATGAACATGTAGCTACACTGAGATTCTCAGGTATTTTTTTTTTCACGCCTCATGCTGCATAGAGCACATGACACTCTAATGATACATCATCCCATGGCTTTCACGAAAGCCAGATTCTTCAGCAGTCAGGTTCAGGGACCCAAATCTAAATATTCTAATGGAAAGGCACCCCCCATTGCAGATCTGATGAAGCACAGGCGAAAGCACGTTAGAAGAAGACTCAAACCTCAGGAACCTTTCGACTACACTTAATAGACATTATGTTTAATTGTAGTGACTTAATCACTAATGGTATGAAAAGCATTTATTAACTCCAAGCAGTCTTTTTTGGCACCAAAAATTGTCTTTGTTAAAGATATCTAGGAAGTGCGGATTTGGTTTCACTCCTCCACTCCAACTGGACATGCCCCCAGAGAATGACATGGCCCAGGGTAGGCCAGAGCAGAAACATGCCCCCTCCAGAAGCATATAAAAAAGTGGTTCTTAGCCAGATGTATCTTAGATAGTGCTTATATGACCAGTAAAGACTAAGAAGGAAAAGATCTGGCTCCTGAAATTTGTCTTCTAGCTTTTACTAGCTTTTTTTACTTCTATTAGGACCACAAGGAAAACCAGCAGAAGCAGCTGTTTTCAACAGCACACCTCACTGAAACCTCATTTTATTTATTTTTATTTTACATTTGTTGACCGGGCTAGTCTAGCTGGATACATGTCCATTTTCAGTAGAGGCCCAGGGAGAAAAGCTCCAAGTAAAAACGTATACAATTAATCTAAAAGTTGTGACATATATTATAAAAACAGGAAGCGTTACAAAATTTTTTTTAATTATAATAGTCATAGTTATTACATATATGCAAATTTGTATGCAATAATATAAAATGGTGAGACTATAAAGGGAAGATAATAGAGGGTATAGTTTAGAAAGAAAAGTAGTAACAAGAGAAAAGTTAGTCAGGGTTGGTACAGGAGCATAGCCAGTGTTTATTGAGATATAGTTTTAGATTCCTTTTAAAAAGTAAAAGAGAAGTCTGTGATGCGATTTCAGAGGGTAGTTTGTTCCATAGTTTCCCAGCGGAGTTAGAGAACAAGGATTCACCTGCAGAGTTGTTGGATTTGGTAGTTTTGATCAGCAGTTTGTTTGAGGAGCATAGATTCTTGAGATTATTATAGGGTGTTATGAGGCTAGAAAACATAGGTGTGCTGTTGGGTTGTAACAAGGTCTTGTGGGCTATTGTGAGCTGCTGTAATTGAAGTTGGTTAAGATATTCTAGCCAGTCTAGTTGTTTTAGGTTCAAACAGTGATGGGTTCTAAATGGAGAACCTGTGGCAAATCTAGCAATATTATTATAGGATATAGCTAGTTTGTTAAGGTTATTTTTTGAAAGATTGGTATATATAGGAGATGCATAGAGTAGAGTGGAGATTAGGTGGGTTCTGGCTATAGCGGTTCTAGCTACTGGTGTAAGAAAGGGTTTGATTCTATAAAGGGATCCTAATTTTTTGTTAACTATTTTTATTGTGGTGTTAATGTGAGTATCAAAGTTAAGGTGGTTGTCAATTGTTATTCCTAAGAGTTTAGTGGTTGGGTCAGGAGAGATAAGAGTTCCGTTGTTAGATGTAAGAGTGAAATGTAAAGGGGTAGAGTTACGGGTTGGTGTAAAGAGTAAGAGTTTAGTTTTTTTGGGATTTAAGAGAAGGCAGCAGTGTGAGAACCATTGTTCTACAGAGTTGAAAGCTTTTTGGGTAATAGACTGCAGTTTAGTTTGAGAAGTGGCCGAGCAGATAATAGTAGAGTCATCTGCATATTGAATACAAGTGGTGTGTGGAATAGCTGATTTCAGGTCATTAATATAAATGGAAAATAGGACTGGGCCTAATATGGAACCCTGGGGGACCCCGAGGGAGATAGGAAGGAGATTAGATAGTTTATTTTGCCAGAGAACAGCCTGCTTTTGGTTTTCTAGGTAGGATGTAAACCAGTTCACAGACATAGGATCGAGTGAAAGAGATTTTAGTATAAATAGGAGGAGTTGGTGATTAACCATGTCGAAAGCTTTAGATAAATCAGTAAAGAGTGCAGAGGACAGAATATTGTTATTGCGGAATTTGTTGATACAGATTGTAAAGGATAGCAGGGCTGTGGTGGTACTGTGGGAGGGTCTAAATCCGTGTTGACAGTTGGCGAGTAGGTTGTTATGGAGTAGGTGGTTAAGTAGTTGGTTATGGATACACTTTTCCATAATTTTGCAAGAGGGGATAGTAGTGCTATGGGACGAAAGTTAGAGAAGTCATTGGAGTTCCCACCTTTATGTAGTGGGGTGATATGAGAAATTTTCCAGATGGATGGGATAGTTCCTTCAGTTATGGTTCTATTTATTAGAATGGAAATGGGATAGGCAATAGCTTTAGCTCCTTTTTGCAGGAATTCTGCTGAGAGCTTGTCAGCTGAGGGGGTGGTAGGTTTTAATTTCTGGAGAAGGGAACAAATAAAGGAGGTAGATACAGGTTGTAACTTAAATGATGGGGGTGGGTTTGTAGTAGAAGTTGGCAGGTTGGAGGTATCAGGAGATAGGTGGGTAGCAAGAGTTTGGATGGATTATTATTCATCTTACAGAACAAGTTACAGAATACTGGGAATTTTAACCAGTTCATCATATCTGGATACTTCTTTAGCAACTGTGGGTTAGCAACTCCCTTGCAGTTTTGTATTAGGAGGAGTTTAATTTTGTTTTTAGAAGTGTTGTGAGTGGGCGAGTGATTGATATCCTTAAGTATTCCCTGTCTAAGGGAAGCAGTTTAAATCAAAATGCTTTGTGCACTTCAGCAGGCAGAAATTGGAGTTTAAACAAAGTAGTTTCATGTCATGCTGCTGCTGTTTACTGGTAAGCACTGTCTGTGTTAGTACAGACTCTGTTAACAGCACATAGGTGGTGCTTAATAATTGTTAAGCACCCATTTAAACATTGTTAAGGCCAGGTCTTGCATTAGAGTAGCTCTGAACCAGGATGTAATTAAGCCATTTTTTTAACATAATCATGGTGCTCCATGCAGTACAGATAAGCAAATTGGATTATTTTTCTAGGTCCAGAGCAGACTTTGCTAGGACAATTCTCCAGATGATCCTGGACCCTTATCCTTCCTCCACATAGGTTGGGTAAGCTGTGGTAGTCTTCCTATTGGCCACTGCAGCAGTGAGAATTTGAAACATAGTACAGTATTGTAGTAAGTTATACATACCCATAACAGTGCATTTTCAAATTCTTAACTACTTTAGTAGCTGAAACCACCCACACATCCCCCTTTGTTTTATATAATTCTAGTAGGGTAGAAAATTAGATTTTATTATTTATATCTTGGTTAAGTTCAGGATGAGTTTCCCATTTTTGGTTAGAGACAAAAAAGTCCAGGAGATTTTTAATCACTCTGGCTGCTTATACAGCTCCCTCCAAAAAGGGCTTAACATTTAAGCATCCACAGTGACAGTGTGGGAGGGGATGAAATCTTTTGAAACCGGGGCAGTTGCTGTATCCTTGGGTAGGATACAGTTTGCTACTGCAACAATGAAAATTTCTAACATCTACTGTTATAGGTAACTTACACAAGTGTTCTTTTTTACTTTTACATAGCTGTACACTGAATGTATGCCTGTACAGGACATTGATGCTTTTCACTAATCTGTGGTAACTCTGAGGGTGACTAAAAGGATACACTTGAGAGTAAAGTTCCTGTTTGTGATCATCTTCATTTACGGTGATAGGCTTCTTCATGTGTAGCTGCCTTTCCCATTTTAAGATTACATATTGTAACCATATGATCAGCATTCCAATAAGGTTTCATTACATAAGTGTCTGTTACTGTGATGATGTGAGGTATTGCCAGCAATGCCAGGAAGAGTACAGCAGTGCATGTGTAACATATGCCAGCATAGCTAGCTGGAGTTTTGTAAAGAATTATGTCATTTGTATATCAAACTGATTTGTACATGTGCTTGTGTTGAAAATGTATTTGTAAAGCTGCTTGTGTTAAAAATGTACCAACTGTGGGTCCTGCCAGACAGAAAAGAAATACACCTGTATGGCAGACTGTATTGTAACTGTTGAAATGAATATATTGTAACAGAGGACACTGCAAGAGAAGAGGTTAATCTCAGGCCAGCTACCTTTGAAAAAATAGTCTGAAATTAAATTACCTGGTTTAGGCCATAAAAATTGTATCTTACAGTTCAGATTGCAGCCAGAGACAAAATGTCTGTGAAAACCAGGACTAGGAATCCTACTGTGTTGTCCTTAGGGGTGGAATAATTGCTACCCTGGAAGGGTGGAAGTTTTGAAATGTTTTTGTAGCTTCCAGATGCTATAACACATCTTACCAAATCTCTGACTGTGTGTATGGTAACACACGTGTGCTAAATTCTGGTTCTGTTTCTAGTAAAGGGGGGTAGTGTGGGAACCAGAGTCAGATAACCAGATGTATGTCATGTCATTCTGTAATCTAGCACTAAAATGATGTTTTAATACTAGATGAGACAGAAGTCTCAGGGCAGTCTGTTTTTTGAAACCTGACAAAGAATGAAGGCCACTCACCTACTTCATTTTACCGTGCTGTATGTAGTAAGGGAGCTAGGGTGACAGTATTTTTTTAGATCATTCAGGAAAATATAATGAGATTAGTTAAGTATTGTTTTTGTGAATCAGTGAGAATCTTTACATCTGTGTTATTTTTAATATTTCCTTGATTTAAACTCTGGTGTTTATTGTAAGTGGATATTTAGTATTGTCATGTTATTTTATTATTTATTATTAAATATATTTAAACTTGTCATTTTGGCTTCTCTTTTTGAGAATATTTTAACCTTTGAGGGTACTTGTATTCATTTGGTGACACTGTGGTTGCTCCTGAAAGCCTTGCTGCATTGGTCAAACACTATAATTTGTATTAGTATTAATTGTACTCAGTATAATTGGGTACTCTTGTAAGAGCCTTAGACTAGCTGGCTTTGGAGTGTTCTGGTGGCAGTACCTTCCTTATAGTTTGGGCATATGGAACATAGGTGGTAGATCTGTGCCAGCCTTTCCCAAGTGTGTGTGTGTGTGTGTGTGTGTGTGTGTGTGTGTGTGTGTGTGTGTGTGTGTGTGTGTGTGTGTGTGTGTGTGTGTGTGTGTGTGTGTGTGTGTGTGTGTGTGTGTGTGTGTGTGTGTGTGTCAGCTACTTTGAGAAGGGACACAGAAAGGGTAGTGGAGGACATTGCTTGGAACACTCGGCTGTGGACTCAACTCTATAGTTGTGTCAGTGGGGAGTCTTATTTAGGGGTCGGAAAGAGAAAGGGAAACCCAGCCCTTGAACGGAGTGTGTTCCTTGTGTGCTCTTAAGGGAAATTGTGCTTGGTCCAGAGAGCTACATCTGAAAATACTGCGTGTATCCATTTTTGCTGCAAGTGAATTTCCCTCACCGGTGTAAGTGATGAGGATTGATACTCCTTGATTACTGGCCTAGAGCAGGGTCATCACAGTTACTTTGTATGTGTTGCATCTCACAAATAGTAGTTTCTCATTTTGATTCTTCCTGTAGGCCTTTCCTTACTGTTTTCCTGTTCATGTGCATTATGTGGAAAGCCAGGCAGGTAATTGGGAATCTACTTCAATAATATTACCAGCTTTCCTTATGTTCCTGCGTTAACAGACACACCTGCCAAGTACCTTCCTCATAGAACCTTTGCTTCCATTGAGGGATGCTGATTTTTGTATGCCTGCTTAGTTTTATATTCTTTACATGTGCATTTATTCCAGGCAGATGTTTGAAGTTTGCCATCTGATATGCTTATTTATAGCTGTTTGACTCTAGGCATCACAGTGGGTATTATGTGCATATGACATATTTAAGTATGAAGAACACATTATGCACATGTAGACAGTGCATCATTGTCTTTCCTGTTGAATTAATATTTGTATTTAATACACAGTAGATCATATGATTACAGATTCTGGATTTGTAGTTTTTGATATTTGGACAGTGTTCATTGTTGATAATATTCCTTGTCCTTGAGGGATGAGTAGAGTACTTCAACTTTTCCTACTTTTGACTTGGCATATAACTCCCTTTTTAATTTCTCCAAGTCTTTTGAGTTTCTAATACCATGATTGGAATGGATCCCATTCCTAAGTCAAAGTATGATTAAAGTTCATGAAATTAGTATTGTTTCAGTCTTTGATATTAGCTAGAAGTGCTTTCTGCAGCACCCGCATGTACTATTAGTAATGGGTGATCCCGTGTGATATAAATGTAATCATTTTCCATGATGCTTCGTGGCTGATACTTCCAGTGTTTTTAGCTACTTCAGTGTTATAATATTTGCACAATCCCCAATGCAACAGTCTTGCCTCATTATTATGCCTTTCAGTATATAGTCCTGCCATTAGTATATCACAACCAGCAAAAAGATGTGCATCTGTTTCCAATTCTGTTTTACAAAACTACTTTTGTCTGTCTCTCACACATGTTTAATGGACTATGTAAACCATGGTGTATGTAGTCCTCTGTCTTGGGCTGCCAATATTATTTTTTCATCTTTTGGTTTAAATTCACTTCTCTTTAAGCATTCCTGCATTTGATCCTGATCAACATGAGGTTGTTCCAGGAGTTTTCTGTACTTGCAACTACATTTATGCATTTTCCACATTTCTTTCCTTCTCATCTGATCCTTCATCTTATATTCTTTCTTTTTGTTTTTTGGCATATTAATTTGCTGCCTGATTATTATCTGCTTGACACTGATATGCTTCTTCTAAACTAAGCAGGGAAGTAATCTTAGACCTATTCACCTCATATTTTAAAACTTTCACTATCTTTAGGTCTTGTGAGGTTAGCAGATATGTACGCAGTCCTACAACTGCAGATCTATACATGTAATCAGTTTCGAGGAGGCCAATACCTCCTTCAGAATGGGGAATATATAGTCTTGGTATACAGTGATTTTTCTAAATCATTTGATAAGCAAGAAGTATCCTGTCCAACCAATCCAACACCTTTTGGGGCCAGTTAGTCACTCCAAAACTAAGTTAGGACAGGAAGAGCAAATTGGTTTATAGCTTGATCTTTGTTCCTAGATGTTAGTGCTGTTTTCTGGATTAATTGTAGTTTCCTAAAATACTCCTTACTAAGTTTTATTTACTTTTGTTCCTGTTTTATTGTTGATCCTTCAATTTCCAAATAGTTATATACTTCCACTTGTTCAAGTTCTTTTATATCACATTCCTGTCCCAGGCTGATGTTTCTTGATGCTGCAGCTTTCCTGCTTTAAAGGTTGCTTTTGCATATTTATCAAGACCAAATGACATTCTTATATCATCTAAAAAAGTTTTGACCACTTGCAGTTGTGCTTTCATTTCCTCATCTGATGAACTATACAGTTTTAAATCACCCACAAAAAGAAGATGAAAAGTCTGCAGTCTGTTGTTTTCTGGCAGCCAAATTGTAGCAATGACCAAATATGTTAAGTAGACAGCTTAATGTGTTAAAGGCAAGACAAAAGAGCAGTGGTGACAGTCACCATCCCCCTTTGAATTTTTATCCCTAAAGTAATAATTTGTCCTTTATCATGGCCTAAGTGGAAAGTGGTTTGCCACTGTTTCATGGTCACTGTAATGTAATTGATCAATTTAGGATGTATCTTATATGTTTTTAAGCACTCTTTTATCCATGAGTGTGGGATACTGTCAAATGATTTTTTTTGTAGTCTACCCATGTCATACTTAGATTCTTCCTGTTTTTACAGTTATCCATTATGACTTTAACAACAAATGATCCTTTGTTCCATATGACTTTCTTTTGTTACTTGGTTGTTCTGCTGCCACTGCTAGCCCGCCTAACCCCAAAGTTAATAATCTCCCAAACAAGCATCTTTCCTTCTATTCAATAAACACTAGGAGCATTCTGAGCAAAGTAAGTGAACTACATGCTTGGATCACCCACCATACTCCTGATATCCTTGTTCTGACTGAATCCTGGTTGAAATCCCAACACCAAGACATAGAGATCTTGCCCTCTGGCTATAGCATACACCATCTAGATCGACAAAAAAGGAAAGGTGGAGGTGTTGCTATCCTACACTCTAACCACCTTACCATTTCTAACTCTGCTTTACATCCCAAGCCTTCTCCCCAGCTGAAATTTTATCTGTAAACCTAAATATTAATAGCCATTCCACTATCAACATTGTAGCAATTTACATTCCACCAGGTGATAATATCCCCCTACTGGAAAATATGCTTGCTCATATCTCCCAACGCATCCCAAATGAAACTATCATTCTTGGGGATGTCAACATTAACTGGCTATCTCTCTCCTCTCAAAACTCCTCACAACACCTTAATCTCTGCGGCTTTACTCAACTCTTCTCTGATCCCACTTATTTCAATAAATCCCATACAGCCTCATCTGTCCTTGACTGGATTCTTGTCTCTCACCCTTCCAAATACCATAACCCTGAAATGCTACCAAATTCCCTAAGTGATCATTGTCCAGTAAAAATACTAAGATGCACATCCCATCAAGCTAAACCTCAAAGGTTTATCAAACACCGACAACTAACAAACTTTAATCCTGAAACTTTCAAATCTTTACTATCAAAAGTGAAATGGAATTCCTTTAAACTACTCCCTTTGGATGAAGCTGTCCACTTTTTTAACTCCAGTTTCCTTAGTATTTTAAATTCTGTGGCACTCCTTAGAACAGTTCACATAAAGTCTAACATAGCCCCATGGTTGACCGTAAACACACGTGCACTAATAAAAAATAAAGACAGAGTATGGAACATTTGGACTAAAACTAAACATCAACCAGACCTCCAGAAATATAAAGAACTTAGAAATCTTGCCAAAAGTCACATAAATAAAGAAAACTTCTATAATAATCCATCTTCTACCTTTAAATCCAACCCTAAAATGTTCTGGCATTCTGTAAATCAAATACTACACCCAGGTACACAAGCCTCCCCTAACCCTCATCCTGACAAAACACATGAGGAAACTGCCTCCATATTTAACAACTACTTTATAGACTCAATATTCAAATTACTAAATCAAGACACAAACCATCCCACCAACAATAATAGACCTAATAGCTCAAACTCTTTCATCAGTAGTAACCCTACCACTACCTTCTCCCTCAAACCTGTCTCCACTAACTATATTTAAACTCTACTATCTAAATTAAAACCTTGTTCCATATCCATAGACAACATTCCCTCCGCATTCCTTCAGGTTGCTACTGATGTTCTTGCTTTCCCAGTTTCTATTCTAATAAACCGCTCTATTACGGAATCCACAGTCCCTTCCATCTGGAAGCAATTTTATACCCTTCCAATACACAAAGGAGGAAACTCCACAGATATAACTAATTTTAGACCAATAGCCATACTCTCACCACTCTCCAGACTTCTGGAAAAATGTATACACAATCAACTCTTACACTACCTTCTGCAAGAAAATCTACTCACACCTACCCAACATGGCTTTTGTCCCATGCACAACACTACAACAGCTCTCTTGTCTTTCCTAAACTCTGTATCACTAGCTAGAGACAGTAACAAACATTTCCTGTCTCTTTATTGACCTCTCTAAAGCCTTTGATACAGTCTCTCATAAACTTCTTCTCCTTAAACTAGCAAACTTACACTTCTCTCTAGCCACCATATCTTGGTTTAACAGCTATCTCTCTGACAGACTCCAGTCAGTCGAATGGCTCTCAGCTTTCTCCCCTTTTCTTCCTGTTAAAATGGGTGTTCCACAAGGCTCCATCCTTGGGGCCCTTCTTTTTAACATCTTTACCATCCTTCTCTACTCTTCCTGTCCTGGATCCTCACTGATAAAATACGTAAATGATTCTACACTTATCACTATTGCTGAATCACCAACTCAACTAAAATCAGACACACAGTCCACTTTTAACTCTGTAGAAAACTGGCTATCTGAAAACCAACTTATTCTTAATCCAAAGAAAACCAAATTACTACTCTTTCTCCCTAAAACCTTAACCACATAAATTCTTCCTTCTCCATACTGTCACAAAATAATACTCAAATACACGTGGACACCAGTACAAAACTCTTAGGTGTTACTATTGATGATAGACTAACCTTTGATTTACACGTCAATAATTGTATCCGAAAAACACATCTCAAGCTAGGTCTCCTCTATAGAAACAAAAAAAAATCTTACCAAAACAGCAAAACTAACCCTTTTAAATGCCTACCTCTTACCCACTTTACTTTATAGCTGCCCCAAATTCTTACAGATCCCATCACTGTTTCTCACTAAAAAAACTAAATTGGCTAGAATTACTTAACCTGCTTCGGTATAATCAGTTTCAGATTATTCATTCCATTCTCCTCAAACCCTCTTTCTGTCCAACTATCTAATGTCTAATCTCTCATTACGTACCCACTAGAATCATTCCACAGTTCTGAACAAGGCCTACTAAAAATCTACAAACCAAGGACCAAGATGGGTCACCTAGTCTACCGCTTTAACCCTTCCAAGGCCTGGAATAGCCTACCACTAGATATAAGATCCCTTGAACATCCTAATCAATTCAAAACTGCTACAAAAAATACCTTCATAAAAAATGGACTTGCCAGTGTAATTATCCCCCACAAACACTCCCCTATAACCTTATACTTCTCTTCTCTCTTCCTTCCCTTCAGTAAACAAACTTACTACTTTATCTTCTCCTCTTAGTACATCACTGTACAAACATAACTAGTAAAATATTTCAGCTATGTAACTATTGCACTATTATGTATATAATATGTAATTATGAATGTAGCCCTCTGATGAATGTATTTCTATGTATTTCACTTGCCACAGTTTAATGTATGACACTGCAATGCAATAATCTGTGGTACTGATGAATGTAATGTGTGGCACTGTAATGCAGGAATCTGTGGTACTGATGAATGTATTTCTATATGTAATTAATATGTAAAATTTCTATTTTCTGTTGGAGCTTTTCTCCTTGGGCCTCCGCTGAAAATGGGCATTTGTAGTCCAGTCGGACAAACCCAGTCAACAAATATAAAATAAATAAATAATAGAGTTTTCTTCTAAATAACTATAAACTCTGTCAGCAGCAATTCCAAAGTATAGTTTATATGTCGACGGAAGGCATGTTATTGTTCTGTAGTTTTTAGGATAGCTTGCTGATTTGCTCTTAAGTAGTAGTATTATTTTTCCTGTTGTTAACCAGGTTGGTGTTTGTTTGGGGTGCACATATAAATAGCTCTTACCAATAGCTAAATCTTCATATAGAGATGTTAATACTTTAACCAGAAGTTAGGTACTGCAATGGGGCCTGGGGATTTCCATTTAGGAGCTTTTGTTTAACTTTGTTTCTCTTTCTCTGGCCATTACTTCATCCCATTTCATATCCTGTACATTTGAATTCTTATTCTTTCTTTTACTTCTGCCCATTTAGCATCTTTGTTATGCTCCACAGGATCTTCATAGGTATTTCTCCAAAATGTATCTGTTTCTTCTGTTTTTGGTGGTGCTTCAGTTCTGTTTGCCTTGTTTTCCAGTTCTCTATAAAACCATCAATAAATTGCTTATTTTTTTTACTTTTCCTTTATATTTATCTGCATATGTTCTAAGTTTATCTGTATGTGCTGATATTTTTAGTTTATTTGTGATAGTGCACGATAGATCCTGATCTTTTCTGATACTGTGTATTGCTTTTACCATGTCTATTTTTGTTGACCTGTACCTTCTTCTGTACACTTAATTGCTTTATAGTTTTCTCTGTACAGTACTTCACTGATGGCATTTGATTTTTCCCCTTACTGCCCTGTGTTTTGTGGTAAGACCTTATCTGTTATTAATTTAGCTGCACAGTTATTAATTTAGCTGCACAGAATACTTCCATGGTGGTGCAGTGGTTAGCATTGTCGTCTCACAGTAAGAGGTTCTCCTGTTCGATTCTCGGCTGGAGCACCTTCTTTGTGGAGTCTGCATGTCTTACCCATGGTTGAGTGATGTTAAAAACATGCAGGTAGGTGCAAGTGTGAATGGGTGTGCCTTCTTAAGGTTGGGCGTCAGGCTGGCAACTCGGCACCATAAAAATCTACTGCCAATTATTAGCAGACCGGAGTTCCACTGTGGCGACCCATAACCGGGAAAAGCCAAAAGAAAGACAGTTTAGCTGCACAGTAATATATCCTGTTTACTTCTGTTATGTTGCATTGATTTCTATGAATAATCTTAATTACTGTGTCCCTTTGTTTCATCAAACTTCTAACTTTTTGGATTTTATTGACTTTCTGTAGTCTGTTTCTTTCACTGATCTGAATATGTCTATACATCTCTGTTAAATCAAGCAACTCTTCTGTTAGATCATTTTCTTCTAAACTGAGGACACATTCTTTGTTCATTTCCCGTGGGCATTCTACAGAAAGTTCCAGAGCATCTTCTCATGCCACATTCGCTTCAATTTCATCCTGTGTCATCCATTGCTGTTTCATATGTGTCCTCAGTTTAGAAGAAAATTATCTAATAGAAGAGTTGCTTGATTTAATAGAGATGGATAGACCTATTCAGATCAGTGAAAGAATCAGACTGCAGAAAGTCAATAAAATCCAAAAAGTTAGAAGCACTCACTCGAGGCACTCCTTAAAATGGAGAACATCGATATCTGTGCAGTGACTGAGACCTGGTTCAAGGCTCCAGAGAGCACCCCTGCACTACCAGGCTATAGCTCATACCACATTTTTCGGCCATGTAACCTGGACCGGAACACCAAAGGCAGAGGTGTGTCCATATTCATTAAGGATATCCACACCTCCAGGCTAGTTGCTCAGCATAATGCATCCGAGGTTATCCAAGTGTAACTAACTCTGGGCAAAACTGCAATCCAAATTGTAGCTTGCTACAGATCCCCCACCATGCCCCAAGATTCCCACTCCTCTTTTCTTGATGTACTGGAAAATATTAGGGTTCAACCAAACACCCTAATAATGGGCGATTTCAACTACCCTACCATTAAATGGGAAAACTGCTCATGTACCATCTCCTTCACACAACACTTTCTGGAATTCATAAACTCCAAGGCCCTGGATCAACTTATCCACACACCCCCCCCCCAGGGGCAACAATATCCTAGACCTAGTCATTACCAACATGAGTGACCAGTGTTCCACACCTGAAGTTAACTCCTCGTTGGTCTGATCCGACCATAAGCTAATCACCCTTGATATCCATATAGCTAAAACTGCAACGGAATCCATATCCTGCCCCCACCCCCCATTAAGGAAATCACAATAAAAAATTTCTTCAAAGCCAACTTCATGCTTCTTAAGACAGAAGTGGTGAACTTCATGACACCCATGCAGATGTACAATACAGTTACAACTGGATTGTGCTATCCCAAACAGAACCAAGATGCTATCCTCCAAAAAAAAGAAGCCAATCTGGTGGTCCCCTGCCATAAACAAACTGTACAACAGAAGGAAGAAATTTTTGCAAAAGAGAGTAAAATCCCATGAGTTGAGGAGCTCCCTGGTCAGCCTCCATAAGAAGCTGAGATCCCTTATAAGATCCTCCAAAGCTAGCTACGAAAACAAAATTGCCACTGATTCTAAGGACAACCACAAAGCATTCTATAGCTATGTCAAGAATCTCAATGACAACACCCAGATCTGCTCTGAGTTACAGCACAACGGCACGAAAATTACAGAACCAACTGATATTGCCAACATGCTGGCAGGTAGGTTCAGTGCTAACTTTACCCCCCCCCCCCACCCCCTAAAGGGCCCATATCTATACAGGAGGAATGCAGAGTCCATGTAATCACAACTACACCAGTAAAAGCTGCACTCTCTAAAGCCAAAAACACAGCATCCATGGGACCGGACAACATCCCAGGCTGCATTTTACACGAACTTCAGAACAAACTGGCTCCCCACGTAAGCACCATGTTCAGTCAAAGCCTCACATAAGGCTTTGTGCCCACTGAATGGTGTACAGCAACAGGTATCCCACTCCACAAAGCGGGAGCCACCACTGCTCCCGGGAACTATCGTCCTATTAGCCTGACAAGCCTGGTCTGCAAGGCCATGGAACGTATCATCATAGAACTTATAAACAAAGACATTGGTAACCTCCAAATGCTGGATCCCATCCAGTTTGGGTTTCTGAAAGGCAGATCATGCCTCCTGAACCTGATCGACTTCTTTGAGGCAGTCACCAAAGCTGTAGATGAGGGTAAGGTGGTTCACACAGCCTATCTTGACCTCGCCAAGGCTTTCAACACCATCCCCCTTTCTGGAATTATAGCTAAACTCGCTAAACTGGGTATAAATCCCTACGTCACAAGATGGGTTACCAACTGGCTCACTGACAGAACCCACACTGTAAAAGTTGCACACTCCAAATCTGACCTCAAACCAGTGACATGTGGAGTACCACAGGGTTCAGTCCTGGAACCTCTCCTGTTTGGTATCTACTTCTCTGACGTACAGGCTAACACAGAAGGCCTCTGGCTAACAAAGTTCGCAGATGACTGCAAACTAGGAATCATAGTCGAGTCCCCAAATGATGTGGAAATTCTACAGAAGGGCCTCACTGTGACAGATGCCTGATGTCAGGGCCATGACCTCAAGCTCAGTGCCAAAAAGTGCATTGTCATCCCCTTTGGTAAAAACTCTGTACCCATGAACTACTACATAGACAGCAGTCTACTTAACACCAAATGTGTGATAAGAGACCTTGGGACCCAGGTAGACAGTAGTCTGTCCTTTGATAGTTACATCACCACGTTAGTTAGGAAGTCCTCCTACGTGGCACACCTCATCATAAAAGGGTTCTCATCCAGGAAAAAAGAGGTAATTGTTCCCCTCTACTCGACACTCGTTGGACCCATTATAGAGTGCAATGCCCCTTTTGGAATGTACCTCACAAGACATCTGCAGCAGCTGGAAAGGCCACAGAAGTACCTCACAAAGAGGATTACTGGCCTCAAACAGATGCCGTACACTGACTGTCTCAAAAAACTCCAGCTTTACTCCGTAGCATATCATCTACTCCGAGGTGATCTCTGTCTAACATATAAAGCTATGTCAAACCCAGAGCTGTTGGACATGCTACACCTAAAGAAATCCCAATCCCTCCGAGCTACACAGTCTAGGGACCTAAGCCTTGTCATCACAATAAACAGGGCATGCTGGAGGGATAATTCCTGTCCCAGAGACTTCCCATACTTTGGAACAGGCTACCCATCTATGTCAAGCAAAGTTCTTCATTAGCACTCTTCAAGAAAAGTCTTGATGAGTTTATGGGAAATAGGAAATACACCCTGGGGATCATTTCTGTGTCTCTGCTTGACAGTGGCACAGGAAAATAACTTTCTTTGGTGGCGTAAGCCAGGGAACCTTGTTGGCTAGGCTTACGTAGGCCCTCGGGCTGATAGCCTAGTACCTACCTATGAACTCACTGGTCTATCACTCCACAAGATTGACTGTCAGAGTTACCACAGTTTCCTGTTCCTTCCCCTGCTGTGCAACTCCAGCTCAACTGTTGTACTACTGGTTTCCTACGGAAGGCTCCAAAGTATCTTCATATGGCAACTGATAAGCTGTTTCCTGCTCCACTAGTTTTTCCTTAGTTTGGGGAAACATTGCTCTATCCTGCTGTGGTATTATCAGAGAGAGATTTTCTACACTAAATCCTTCACTTCGCGAGTAATCCATAACTTCAGTTTCTCTCTCTCTAACTTCTTCATTACTAATCCTCTTTTCTACTTTTCCTCTGTTTTATTTTTGTATTGTTCAATTGTCCATATCCAGATGCCTTTGCCTGTATTTCTCTTCAAATATCTTTGCTACTGCTCTTTTTTATTGATTTGTTTTGCTTTCTCCTTTGCATAAATATTGTACCATATTAAATATCTTTTTCTTTCCCATGTCCATATTTCTTCAGATGTCTCCTCCTCTTGTTTCTCCTTACTTGGTGGACTAGTTCCTTTATGCTGTGATATAACCTGTGTTAGGCTTTGTACACTAAATCCTTCACTTGGCACATATTCCATAACTTCAGCTTCTGTTTTTTAACATCTGCTTTACTAACCTTCTGTTGTATGTTCCCTGTTTGTGATCTTAGTTTTTGTATTGTGAAATTTTCCATATCTGTATGTCTTTGCCTGTATTTCCCTTTGAATATCTTTGGAGCTGCTTTTTTTGCATAGATTAATTTGGCTTTCTCCTTTGCATAAATATTGTACCATATCAGCTCTCTCTCTTTCCCATGTCCATATTTCTTTTTTATACCTTTCAAAAATCTCTAAAATTTATTATTTATACTTTTGCACTTCCTCTGTCACTTCTTTTTCCAAACAGCCTAAGTTTTTTTGGTCTGTATGATGTTTTTCATAAATCTGTTGTATTAATGAACACATATTTGCACTGAAAGCTTTTGATAATTTTTCTTCTGCAATTATTTTTCTGTCCTTTAATTTCTCTCTCAATCTTTTTGCATATCTTTTGTCTGGAGATTCTGGGCTTCTTGCTTAATAGTAACAGTACATAATTTATTGCTTATCCTCAGTAGTCTACTCTATCACCTTTATGGCTGTTTTTTGGCCTGTCAGTTTTTGTGATTTTTGGGGACTACTGCTTCCTTCTAAAATGGGGGGGGGTGGGGGCATCCTCCCCCTGAGCCTGTCTTAGTTGCATTGAAGGAATGTTTTCATGTCTTGATGATTCTAGCCTGTCATTTTTTCCACTCCTGGCATCAGTGCACCTACAAGGATTGGGTACTTTTTTACCCTGGGAATTGTGCACCCAGCTATCCTTTTTTTTTGTTACCTATTTCTGTCAATGATATTTGCTATATGAAATACAGTCCAAGTATCAGTGTTGTCTTGGTGAAATTTTGTGAAAAGCAGGGCCCACCTCTTGAAGGTACTCATCATGACTTGATGATGAATTCAGTTCCAGCAATACTACTCCTTGGCTTGCTGATTTATCACCTCTCCATTTAGACCCGTAAGTAGCTAGTCTCATGAAGCCTGAAGTGGGCAAGCTGCTGTTCTGTATAATGCTGGTACATAAACATTTAAAATGAGGTAATTAAATATTCTGATACAGTCATATATAATGAATTTTGACTTTGCATAGTTATGCCAAATGCCTTTCCAGTGCTTGTTGTAAGAGAAAGTATTGTAATAAGAATTTGGATGCATGTCTGTATACTGCTCATCCCACACACTTCCTGTGGTTACTGTCAGTGTGGTATTTGCATTGGTCTCCATGACTGTGCGGGTTTTCACTAGATGCTCTTTTTTTTCTTTTTGCATACCAAGAATACGCTTGTTGGATTGGCAGTCTCTGAACTTTTTGTGTTGCATTTATCCTTACAGCCCTGGCAATGACTGAAAATGGTTTTCATTGTATCTTTTCATTTAGGTGGGTAAAAAATGAGTAAATTAAACTTGTTGCAACTTCCTGTGAATGAGGGCTACATAATCTACTAAAACTAAATAACTGATAAAAATGTCATAGAATCCTATTAAATTATCACATTTTTTTACACTCGTATATTATTTAGAAAGACTCACATTACAAAAGTTGAAAAAGTTGTGTGTTGGTGAGTGCAAGTAAGCCAGTATGCCATTCATCCAGTAGCTGGAAAGTACCTTTTATTTTCAAGATGGAAAGTACTAAAGAACCTAGATGAATTGCAGTAGTAGCATGTGTTTTGCTAATGATTTTCTTTGTTCTGCCTTAAACTAAGCAATATAATTAAACATTCACGATTAGTATCTGCAGTATAAACGTATTTACTATCCAGATAAGTGCCCCTCACTAAAAAAAAAAATCTTACTGCCTTACTCCCTTTCAGGAGATATCTGCTCTGCTGACATGTTCTTATTAAAAAAAAAAGAAAAAAAAATGAAATCTAATAACTCAGCCAGAGACTCATTCTACTCCTGCTTCATCTCAAAAATTCAGAACACCATCCTGGAACACATCAATCTAGCTAACAAACTACCACCTTTAAAAGCTTGCTCAAACTACATCTGAATAAATCCTGGACATGCTTATTCTCAGCATCAGGCTGACTCGCCAATCTTTCTTCACCATCTTAACCTACTCCCTTTCTAAAAATACACACCCATACCTCTCAACCTCTTAGCACAGGAATTCTGGACAAAGCCAAATATAATGGGAGAACAAAGGCCCAAAATTAGGGACAGATTTTAAATATTACTCTTATAAATTTAGAAAGTTGCTAGAATAGCAGTTTTTTCATTAACATGCATTTTCCGAAGTATATGAAGACAGAAAATCAAATGTCTTTCATTATTTATTGCCTTCAATCCTCAGTGATTTGCTAGATAAACAAAAATTTTGAGGAGCAGACCAAAAATATGAGACAAAAATTTGGACATTCTGTGAAACTCTGGACAGTTGAGAGGCATGTACACTGCTCTTTCTTTCCCACTTTTTTCACTTTAGCAAAATCTTTTCTAACTTATCTCCTCTGCCATACTGCTAAATTCTAGCTCGCTCTCTCTTTCGACTTTTCCCAGTTAGGGGTCGCCACAGCGGATCACCTTGTCCACTCATGATTGGCAGTGGAGTTTTTACGGTGTCGAGTTGCCAGCCCGGCATCCAACCTTCCACAGAAGGCACACACACACACACGCATTCACGCCTAGGACCAATTTTAGCGTGTCCAATCCACTTGCAGCATACTCCCCAAAATGTCTGTATCTTTTTGCAGTGCTTACCTAGATATACACTGTTACAATGTTTTCCCTTCTAAAGTATAAATCCATTTACTTCCTGCAAGAATTTAGAGATATCAGAACTGTATACACTTATGCATATTGTTGTAAATACTTTACTATATATAGCTTTTAATTGTTTCTTTCTTTCTGCGAAATGTAACTGTGTTTCTGAGAACTGTCTAAATTCACTTGTTAATATAAATGTATTGTGATGGAGCTTTTCTCTCTGGGCTTCCTTTGAAATGGTCTTTGACCAGTCAGAATTTCCCGGTCAGTACAGACAAGTAAATAATAACACACAGTATATATTGAACAGTTCAAACAGGATATGTGCTGCTAGAGCTTTTGACTGTTCTGCATATATGACAACACAAAAATGTCATGCAAGAAATTGTGCTAAGCTAATTCTGTTCTCCTTCTATTTAATAAACAGGGTAAACACTACAAGTATATAAACAGAGTAAACACTGCAAGTATAAACAGACATCTTTTCATGAGGATTAAGTTTTTTAGGAACATATATATATCTATACTTGCTTGTAAGTCTTATTAGCTATACATTCACAGTGCTTTAATTCCACTGAGCCAAACTCTCCTTTAAAAGGGAGACAGTCTGCATCACAAACCCAGAGAATGTTTCAAAGTAGAGTCCGCCTGAACAGTACCTTTTTGAGAGGAAGCCCTATGAGGACAGTGAGGAACTCCAAACTCTGCCTAGACAGTATCTGCTGATGAACATTAAATCCCAGGCATGAAAAGCAGCAGCACTTACCCCTGTGCTAGTGCGCTATTTTATTGACTTCAGTGAAGTAAATGTGCTTTCTGATATTGTCCCTTCTTTTTACAGTTTTATAAAAAACTGGTAGATTTGTACAGAAGCCATTCTTGGAATCTCTGTGTTGTCATTTATTTTTTTTTCTTTGATTTACATGTTTTTATTTTAACACCTTTATTAAATTATCAATGAAGACATAGGCAAATATACATTAACAGAAAGAAAACAAACCCTATTAACATTTTCCCATTTATATACTTTATCCATCACTTTTCTTTCCCGGTAACTATCAGTCTAACGTTGCATAAAATCTGAATTCTTGCATCCCTTAACATTACCAATCCTCCTCCTCTACCTGAACATTATTCTGCATGTATGACTTTTCATCATTGTGATGCCCCACCAGTGGCCCAGTAATCAAGGAGCCTCAATCCTCACCACTGGTATCAGTGGGGGACATACACACTGGGTGGATAAGTTACACACACAGTGTTTCCAGCTGCAGCTCTGCATCAAGTGCAATTTCCCTTAAGAGCACACAGAGACCACAGTCAGTTTGGGACTAGTTTCTCCCTCTTTCTCCAGATCCCCAATAATACTCCCCACTGGCACAGCTATAGAGTTTAGATCTCAGCTGAGTGGCCTCCAGCACACTCTCTGTCCAACCAGTGCTTCATGTCCCTGCTCAAGTAGCTGACACAGACAGTCTTTCAGATTTGATTTACACACACACACACACACACACACACACACACACACACACACACACACACACACACACACACACACACACACACACACACACCTGGGAAAGGCTGGCACAGGTTTACTAGCTATGCCTCCTTTTGCCCAGACTATAAGGTAGTTATAACTGCCACCAGCAAACTCTTTATCAGCTACTTTAAGGCCCTTAACAAAGGGTGTCCAATCTTACTGTGTAATGTTACTATTAATCCAAATGGTAGTTTGACCAAGCAAGGCTGTTAGGAGTGGCCCACACAGTGTCACCAAATAAGTATGCAAGTACTCTCAGAACTTAAATATGTCTCTCATATATCAACCACAATGAAAGGTTTAAATATATTTAATAATAAATAATAAAAAGAACAAGAAAATACTCAGTAAATAATCACAGTTACTTAAGAGTTCAAAATCACAGGAAATATTTAAAACAGCATTGCTGTGGTCATGTGAGTTTCCTCCGGGTGCTCCGGTTTCCTCCCACATCCCCAAAGACATGCTTCAAGTGGATTGGACATACTAAAAATTGGCCCTAGGCGTGAGTGCGTGCATGTGTGTGCCTTCCATGGAAGATTGGGTGCCGGACTGGCAACTCGACACCATAAAACTCCACTGCCAATCATGAGCGGACAAAGTGATCTGCTGTGGTGACCCCAACCTGGAAAAGATGAGAGAGAGAGAGAATTGCAGGACAGTCTCAAAGAAATAAAGAAAACATCTAAGCTATACTCCTCTATATTCCTATCTGAATGTCAGAGAAATTACTCTACCCTAGTTAACTTAAGTCCAGAACAAGGCAAATGTGATGAATGGATCCTCTAGCTAATGTTGGGTCCAAGTCAGCTTGCCGGATGACATCACTTCTTGTAATCTGACGTTCGTTCCCATGCTGAACGCCCATTGCTAGAAACTGCCAGCCTTTAGCATCTACTTATGAAAAATACATAGCCTTCACATCTTTGCAGCTGTTGGAATATATAAAACAATAAAACACTTACAAGACAATGCAGAAGATTCCCTAGTTTTAGACATCCCATCTCCTTGCTGATTTGAAACCATCTGTTATGGAGCAGTTATAAAATAATTTAATTTCAACTATTTTTCTGACGTTTTACAAGTTAACCTTTTATGTTCCAGTTTCCACTGTTAAAATCCATACATGTACACAGTTACAATAGTTTATATGCATTTCTATTCTTTTCCAGTAGGGTACACTGTGGATACATCTTTAAGCTCAGTACTTTACAAACCCTTTCAACACACACTTCTGTACCAGCAGTTTGATATGTAGACAACATGCAGTTCTAATACCTTTGTAACACAAGCATATGAATCATGTTGATATTCACAAATGATATATGACTATTTACAAAATTCCAGCTAGCTGTGCTTGACAGTACCTCCTTTAGTCACAGTCATACTTATCGCTGCTGCAGTACCCTTAGCTGTATGGGTTATAGCTTGCCAAGGGCATAGCAGACTGCCAGCTTCCAAAGTTTCAGGGCACCTTCCATCTGTCCAAACATTGTCAGCTCAAGCTAAACTGACTAAAAGACAAGTTTGGGCAGAAGCCCTTCTGAGCTTTATTGCCACCAATGAGTGTGCTCCTTTGAGGCTTTAGAGAATTGATGGTTGGCTTAGGCAGATAAATTCCCTTTGTAGAAAAAAATTCCATTTTCTTAATTTTATTTAATGTTTTATTTTTCCTCTTCAGGAAAGTTATTTTAAAGCTAGGAGTGTTGTATTTTAGTGGAATGTCCGAGACAGTAATGTACTTTTAAACAGAACACTAGTTTTTTTCTGTCAGTTTAAAAGTAGTGTAATAACTGAAAACATTTTTTTTCTGTGGAGAAATTGTTTATTTTACTCTTGTGGAGCTGGCATAGTGTTTTAAAGTGCCTTTTACTGTATTTTTCTTTAAAAAAATAACTTTGGTGGACTGGTAGTGTTTACCAGCAACTGTTGCTCGTCTTCCATGGAAAAGAACCATTTTCGGCTCGACTGTGGAACAGACTACTGGTTCCATGGTTGGTCCTTCTCCCAACCGCAAAAAGAAAAAAATTAAGCCACCACAGTAGGCTAGCAGTTTGCCCCAGCCTCAGGTGGGTGACTCTGCTGTGGCCATTTGTTGTACCTCACACCACTCATCTTTTACCCTGGATCCCTCTGGTGTAGCACCTACAGCCACTATGGACTAGACGTTATCCATGTTCAGCTGGTGGGATCCCTTCAGTTGCAAAGGAGAACCACTGTTGTCAGTTTTGGGAGAGGGAACAGGAAAGCTTTCCCTGTGTTGGAATGCGGTGCCCATCCCTTGGGAAGCTGCTGCTATTATTAATAACATGGTTGACCTCATGTTTCCTGTAGAAACAGAAACACAAGCATGTATCTACTCCTCATTCTCAATTTTCTCTGTATAGGAGTGGTTTACTGGGTCTGGCAATGTTTTTAATTCAGGCTACTATCCTTCTTGTAAAGTACTTTCTGGTAAAAGAAATTGGGAGTCCTCTTTATTGAAGAGATTCATGATTCTGAACCTGAACAGGAAGATGCAAGGACAGATATACATATATAGGGTCTTTCTTCAGATTTGTGTTTCATACTGTGAGGAGCGCTCAGTTTCTGATTCTCCCTGTTGGGGAGGGGGGGGGGGTCTTTTCATCTGAAACTATTGCTCAGATGTGTCAATGTTTTCAGTGGGAGAACACTGAGATTTCTCAGTCCCTCAGAAAATACTATCAGTTGTTACAGAAGGATCTTCCAGAACCTACACTCATTCCTCCTGTTCTCTTTGCTTTAGAGGATGTGTGCATTACTGTCTGCAATTTCCTGATAGTCAGTCATCTGCCCTTAAAATGGCAGCTAGACTGTGTAAAGTTCCTCAGTTTTTTAAATTTTAATACACTTCCCAAACATAACCCAGCAGCTATAGCTTTAGTTGATGCTACTGCTGTTAAGCTAATTCCAATCCTACTATTTCTGGTAAGGATGGGAAATTTGATAGGTATGGAGAAAGTGTATATTTCTGCAACTTTGATTTTTAGAATTTTGAATTGTCAGGCTCATATGTTAGTTTGCTTTGACAAATTGTGGAAGTATGAGGAATGTTTTATCTGCAGTTTCTTCTGGTGAGGAAAAATCTGCTTTAAATAACTTAAGATGTTCTGTACTCCTATCTCGCCTTCATTCTTACATATGGGTTCAGAGCCGATCCTCTGCTCTGACTCGGCCAATTACAAAGCTCGAAGTCTCTAAGTTGGCTCTTGACAGGGTAGGTATCCCATAATGCACTACTAACAATCTCCAGATCTCGTTTGCCGCTCTACGAGTTCAGAAGTGTTCTCTTTCTTGGCCGAGGCTAAGTTGGAATATTTTTTTCTTCTAATATTTGTAGTGTTCCTTTTACTGTAATGTTAGTTTATTATTGCTAACTTACTGTTGTTAATTTGTGAGTAGTTAGTTTAGTGTATTTTTGAAGTTTTATTACTAATTGTTGTTCGTCGCTTCCGCAGGCCTTCCTTTAGTGGTATCCCTTCATTTTCTGTTGTGCTACTTATTGTTAATCTTTCTCGGGCATAGGTCTGTTTTTTAGTTAGGGGACCTACTTGCCTTTACTGTTGCTTGTTTATTCTCTATCTCGCCTTCCCCTCTGTTTAGGGCTAGGCCCGTTTAAGTTAGAGGACCTAGTCCTCTATTGCCTTTCTCCCTTGTGTGTTGTTTCTTGAGCAGGGCTAGGCCCATTTAAGTTAGAGGACCTTGTCCTCTCTTCTTATTGTTGTTTTTTGCTGTCTACAGTTATAGTCTGTTGTCGTCATTGTGATAGTTATGTCTAAGGAAACTAAAGACCATAAACCTTCGGGGTTTAAGAAATGCCTAAAATGTTCACAAAAAATGTCCCTGACTGACGGGCATAGTATTTGTGTTTATTGTTTGGGAGCCAAACATCTACAGGAGACATGTACCTTTTGTCATTCTTTTAGTTCCTGTGTTCTCCAGGAAAGGAGGAATAAACTGATCTTGAAAGGTCTCTTTAAACCTTCCTTTGAAGAGGATTTAGCTAGTTCTTCCTCTTCTCACTCCAGGTCTTCCTCTTCAAAGAAAAGAGAAGGTTAAGTCAGTGAAAAGACAGTCTCCGACACCTACTGACAAATCAGGACCTCCAGAAAAAGTTGCCAAAATTGTCATACCTTCTACCTCTTCAGCTCCCCTGCCTTTGGTGCCGGTTGAAGTTATTGATATAGACCTTCCAGTTTCAGCCCCAAATTTTTCGGGACCTATAGCTGAATCCATACCTCGTAGCTGGTCAGAAGACTTACTACTTTTATCCCCGACACTTAGATCTCCAATTTTGCAGAGATCCCGATCCCCTGCCTTGTCTTACAGATCCTCCAGGAGTCTCTCTAATGAGGATGTCAAGAGGGTGGTGCATAGACTTTTGGAGTCTGTGCTAGCAAATTTGTTGTCAGCTCTGACCCAATTGATTCTGGAGCCATCTGTGACTGTATTCCCTGCTTCTGTTCCTCCTCCGAGCCATGCCAGTCTTTCAGAGGCAGATCTATCAGTGCCTTTTGTTGTGGAACTGTCGGTTCCGGCACCCCAAGTGGTTTTCTCGAAGCCGAGTTCTGCTCGGACACCTTTCGTGCTGTCCCTGGTGTCTAGGAGCCGAAGCTCACCAGTTGGCCCCGATGGGGATGCTTGGACCCGAACTTCTTTGGTTCTGAGCCTACCTCTCAGTGTGTCTGCTCAGTTGAGCTCGGATCCTACATCTGTCTCAGAGCCGATCGCTCCAGAGCCGGGGGCTACTTCTGCTTCTTCGGAACCGGTGGTGTCCTCTGAGCTGGGGGGATCTGCCTTTGAGATGGGGAGCATGCTGTCTAGATCTTCAGCTCTACACAAGGGTACCGATGTTCTTCCCCCTAAAGCTCCGACCTATGTCTCAGCACCATCCCTCTCACATGACAGCAGAGATCTGCACCCTCAAGAACCCTCCTTGGGTGGGCCCCAGTCTTCTGAGACCTCCCCAGATTACCCTTCTGAGGAGCCTCCTCGAAAGAGAACTTGCAAGAGGAAGCATGTAGACTCCCCTGATGAGTCCATCACCTCTGTTACTGACCTCGAGGAGTCAGAAGGGTCCCCTAGGTCATCCTCTGATGCTATCTCCTTCGTAGATATCCTAGAGATCCTGAAACAGAGAGGTGGCTGGCCCACCTTCACCCCTTATGATGAGGAGTCAGTGTACCTGAAGGCTAGTAGGTCTCAACCTTCAGCCTCTTCGGTGTCTCCACCTTTCGATGAGCTGTTAGATTTGGTGAGTCAAAAGGTGTGGGAAACTCCTGACACCGTTGAACCAGTCCCTAGAAGGCTGAACAAATTCCTTTCAGCTCCTAAGGAAAAAGAGGTTCTGACCAAAGGTGTGTCTTTAGATGCCATTGTGGTGGCAGCAGCCACAAAGAAGGAACTAGCAGGGACGTCCTCATCTGTCCACCCAGCGAGCAAAGAGTCTCGATTGATGGACAGATATGGGAAGTGTATTTTTTCTTCAGCGGCTTTTACACTCAGATCGCTGATTTACCTCACCCATTTCACTAGGCTTCAAAGAGATCTCCTAAAAGAGCTGGGAGATACTCTCTAAGGTTCTTTAACTGAAGGAGTCCCTGAGAAGGTCACTGCTCAGTTGTCCACCTTAAATTCTATTGTTAACTCCTCCATGAGGCTGATATTTTATGCAGCAGCTGGAGCAAGTAGGGCAGTGGGTTCAGGAGTTTCCCTTAAGAGACATTCCTGGATGTGCTTTTGTAACTTTGCGGAGCCCTTCAAATCTACATTTACCAATGCCCCCTTTGATGGTTCCTCTCTGTTTGGACCAAAGGTAAAAGACACACTCACCAAATGTGAGCAGTCAGGGAAGACTCTCTGCCATGGGAGTTCTTTTTTCTGTCCCTTCTAGACCATACCCTAAATGTCAGAGAGGGTAAAAAATGTAGTTCAAGAAATCTCAGAGATTTTTCTCAGACGCACAAGGTGATCCCGTCTGCAGAGGAGGAAATAGTGGTAGACGTTGCCCTAAAGGCAGGGGGGGGGGGTCCACAAAACCAGGGTGACCGTGATTACTTTTGTGGATGTCCCTATCAGCACTTCTGAAGTGAGGCATTGCTGTGCTTCTCTGGAACCAGTCGTGGGTCACACAAGACAAGTGGGTACAAAGGATAATTTCCAGAGGATATTTCATACCCTTCTCTTTTCCACCCCATCTAACCAAGACAATCCCAGATGTTCTACCCAATCACAAGGATCAAGCAACTATAGAAGTCCAAAAGTTGCTTCAAAAGATCCAAACTGTCCTCGCAGAACAAATAGGATTCTGAACTTACTCCAGATTCTTTTTAGTGCCAAAATGAACAGGGGACTGGAGGCCCATCTTGGATCTCAGCAAGTTAAACGAATCAGTGAAGAAGTCCAAGTTCTGAATGGTAACACTGCAGTCTATACTCCCTCTGTTAGGGAAAGACAATTGGATGTGCTCCATAGACCTCCAAGATGCGTGCTACCACATAAAAATGGACAGGGCATCAAGGTGTCATTTATGCTTCCGGCTGGGATCCAGTCATTACCAATTTTGTGCTCTGCCCTTTGATCTCACCACAGCCCCCAGGTTGTTCAGCAAATGCATGGCGGTAGTAATGGCTCACTTGAGACATCTTGGATTCCAAGTGTTTCCATACCTGGACGACTGGCTCCTGACTGCCACCACCAGGCATCTACTTCTACAAGCCAGGGATTCAACCATCCAAGTCTGTACTCAGCTAGGCATCACTATAAATTGGGAAAAGTCTGTCTTATCGCCCTCTCAATATGTGACTTTTATAGGCGCAGAAATAGACACAGCCGCAATGATGGCTCTCCTTCCTACAGACAGAGTGCAAAATCTAAGACAACAAATCTACAGCCTGCTTCCCCATCACAAGGTCAAAGCGAAGACGGTGCTCAAACTACTGGGAACCATGGCCTCTACTATAACTCTAGTTACATTAGCCAGGCTACATATGAGAATTCTACAGTGGCTACTTTTTTCCCAGTGGGCTCTTCAGCAACTGCCTCTGTCTCATTCCATTTTAATAACGGAATCTTGCAAAAAGGACCTGGTGGATCCAGTCAAATCAACTAACTACAGGGAGACCATCCATTCCTCACCAATTTGTTGCTACTGTGACCACGGATACCTCCCAGATAGGGTGGGGGGGAATTATCTAGGAAGGACAGTCCAAGGCACATGGCAAGAACACAAGGCTCACTTGCATATCAGTGTTCTAGAGATGAGAGCAGTGCTACTTGCATTGCAAGCACTTCACAACTTTCTTCCTCTAGGGACAATAGTAATGCAATCAGACAATATGTCAGTGGTATGGTATACAAACAAACAAGTGGGAACCAGATCCTACCCCCCTATGTCGAGAGGCTCTACATGTTTGGCAGTGGGTGATATCTTCCCAATGCTTTCTAGTTGCAAAGCATATTCCGGGGAGAACCAGTGTGATAGCGGACAAGCTCAGCAGGGCAATCTTGATGCCTCATGAGTGGTCTCTGAATCAGAAAGTTGCGGAACAGATTTTCTGCTAATGGGGACAGCCTTGCTGCGATCTGTTTGCCACCCCAATGAACACCAAATGCAGCAGCTACTTCACCCTTATCCCCCCCTGGGGGAGACGCAGAGAGACACACTTGTTCACAGTTGGCCCTTAGGACTTTTTTATGCTTTTCTTCCCTTTCAGCTAATGTTGAAAGTTATCCAGAAAGCAAAGACTTTGGGAAGCAGAATGATTCTCATCACTCCTTACTGAACTCATCAGATTTGGTTCCCCTTCCTCGGGCCTCACCTTCTGGATGATCCATGGATTCTGGACCCAGTACCATACCTTCTGACACATGTCAGGCACATTCCATCCTTGTCTCTACACCCTCAACTTCACAACGTGTCTGCTCCAATTCCATCCCTAGTCAGGCTTCATGATTTCTCCCCTGCGGTTACACATATCGTGATGTCATCTCATAAACCTTCTACAAGAAAATTGTACGCTAGCAAATGGAAAAGGTTTTCCCTTTGGGCACAAGCTGGGAACATAGATCCATACACAGCCCCCATTTCCTTAGTATTAGAATTTCTAACCAAACTTTTTCATCAGGGATCAGCTGCTGCTACAATCAAAGTTCAATTAGCAGCTATCTCCAATTTTCATTTGGGGCAACACGAACCTAATCTTATGGCTGACAGATTGTGTAAATCATTTTTTAAAGGCGCTACCTTACTAAGACCTCCTTTTTAAGAACCTATATCACCCTGGGATTTAAATTTTGTTCTTTCAAAACTTACCTCACCGCCTTTTGAACCTTCACATACATGTGATTTAAAGTTCCTTTCATGGAAGGCCATTTTTCTGGTAGCCATTATGTCCGCCAGAAGAGTGTCAGAGCTGCAAGCACTCTCAGTCAAACCTCCTTACTTGTTATTCCATAGAGACAGAGTTTACCTTCGCACTAACCCTTCCTTCATCCCCAAGATTTGTTCACAATAAAATATTAATCAAACTATTGAAATGCCAGTTGTTTTTCCAAATCATACAAACAAAGCAGAATATACGTTTCATCAACTTGATGTACACAGACAGTTGATGTTCTATCTACATAGAACCAAAGAGTTTAGGAAATCAGACCAATTATTTATAACTTTTTCGGAGACAAGAAAAGGAATGCCAGTCTCCAAGATAATGTTATCAAACTGGATTTCAAATTGCATATCTTTTATTTACTCTTCTAAAGGCAAAGACCTCCCATTTAAAATTAAAGCTTATACCACCAGATCTATATCCACATCTGCCGCTTTTCAGGCCAGAATTCCAAGGGACAGTATATGTGCAGCAGCAACTTGGGCTACCCCTCATACCTTTATTATTCATTACAAATTGGATTTGGCCTCCAGGGGTAGAGCCTCCTTTGGTTCCACGGTTCTTAGGAGTATTTTCCCATGAGCCACCCGAGAAAAAGGGGCTAGGGACGCTGTCCCATATGTAAGAATGAAGGTGAGATAGGACTACAGAACATAAAGAAGTTATGTACTCACCATAACGTTCCATGTTTGTAGTCCATCTTGCCCTTCATTCATACGACCCCACCCACCTACCCCCGTCCATGTATCCTTGGAGGATCTGAAGACAAGATAGTGTCTATCTTCCTTAGAGTTGGAGACCTTTCATCTATTGTTTTTCCTTGTGCAGATACTTCTATTTCACTATTATAGATGGCAGCAAACAAAATCTGGGGATTGTTAGTAGTGCATTATGGGATACCTACCTTGCCACAAACCAACTTAGAGACTTCAAGCTTTGTAATTGGCCTATAAACATGGAACGTTATGGTGAGTACATAACTTCTTTTTTCTTCTATTGCACAGGTCATATCTTATTGTTTATTTTGTGTGTGTGTGTGTGTGGCTCTATTGATACTACTTTGAGGACTATGGTCACTGGTACTGTTTTGAGGAGGTTTGCATGGCTGCATTCTCGGAAACTCCCAGATGACGATAAAAATTAGATTTTAAATTCTGCTTTGTATAGAGATTGTTTGGCCCCTCTGCTGCAAAGGTCATCAAAAAGTGTGACAAAAGGTGCAAGCTGATCCAGGAAATCCCTAAGATTTTTCAGTCCTCCTTTTCCAGATTTCCCAAGAGATTTTCAATCTCCTTGTCCAGTTATGGCAAAAAACTGTGTAAACAGTCCCAACAAAATACAGATAAACAGACATTTAATAAGCAATGGCAAGGGGGGGGGTTCCAAGAAGACATCTCAAACCTCCCAAAACCAAGGACAGTCCAACAAGCCTGAATGACTATGCAAGAGACTTTGTGAACCCCTCCCACCATGGCCCATTTTTTTTCTTACAGAAAGTCTGAATCTGCATTTTTCTCTGTGGCAACAGGTAGTTTCAGACAAATGGGTTCTGAAAATCTTTCAAGGTTACAGATGGCAGTGGGAGGAAATTCCTCATTTCCCGGAGGTCATTTCTCATCCTCCAGATCAGACTCTTTTGTTTCCACCAGTTCTTCACATGCTGTCCCAAGGAGTGATGGAACCAGTTCCTCCTTCCAAGGTGGGGAAAGATTTATATTCAAGGATGCTGTTAGTGCGAAAGAGAAAAAAATATTGGAGACTAGTTCTGGATCTTTTTGTTTCCTAAACCTGTTTATGATAATTCCCAAATTCAAAATGATGTCACTTCACAATCTATTACCTGTTCTTCTTTCAAATTTCCTGGCAACACTAGACTTAAAAGATGCTTATCATCACATCCCTGTTCATCCAGACTTCAGACATTTCTTAAGGTTCTGTATATCTCAATCACATTAACAGTTCTCCTGCCTTACCTTTGGACTATCCAGTGCACCAAGTGTGTTCATAAGGGTCTAGTTCCAGTTATAGTTTATTGCAGGCTACTGGGTATCCATATTATTTTCCCATATTTAGATGACTTGCTTATCTTTGCAGAGTATCTTTCAAAGTGTCAGGAATCTCTGTCTTGGGTGAGAGATCTCTTACACAAGATGGGATTCCAGGAAAACATTCAAGCATCTTTCTTAATGTCTTCACACAGGTTTGTGTTCCTGGGATGTCAGCTAGATATCTCAGTTCAAAGAGCATTTCTTCAGCAAGAACAAAAAGTACATCTTTGTATCTATTTCTAAGGTTTTTCCCGCAGACTTTGGTCACTGCAAAGGAATACCTATAATTTTGGGTTTCATGGCATCTGTGATTCTCATGATACCCCTAGCAAGACTCCACATGAGAAAGATACAGTGGTATCTGAAATCTATTTGGTCTCAGCATCAACACTCAAATCTCTGTTCTGGAGTTTGTTGGAAGTGAAATATTTTGGTAGAGTCAACAGATATCCTTAAAGACAGGTCTCCCCTTCTCTCTCTGTGCTAATTAAGAAATACAGCAACCAACCATGAAATAATGATCTCTCTTCATGTTCCAAAGCAATCACTCACTGCAGACACTTTTGACTTTGCTTGAGAAACGGTTTCAGGAGGGATAAAAGTGCAGGGGGTATGGGACACCAAGGAAAAATGCAAGCAGATAAATATCAAGGAGATGCTTGCCCTGATCAAGGCACTCAACTCTCTGAACAATCTTTGATCCCTGAAACCTCTTCAGGTGGTTGCAAACAATAAAACAGTCATGGTACATCAACAAGCAAGGGACTTACGATATAGCATCATGGCACAATCTCACTCTACAGGCATCCTACATTCTGTTTGAGCAAAATTACGTGGCAGACAGACTGAGCAGGACCAGGGCAGACCCTCATGAAGGGAAACTAGATAAGGGGGTCTTTCAATAATTGATCCATATGTGGGGAGTTCCTCAAGTAATAGACCTCTTTGCTTCCTCTCTGAAAAATCAAGCGGTGAGATTTTTTTCCAGGACTCCATGCAAATGCTTTGATTGCCCTACTCACATAATTGCAGCTTACTTTATTGAATGCTTTCTCTGCATCAAGACCCACTGATAACAGTGGTATTTTCTTGTATTCTGCTTCCCTCTAGATCATCATTGTTTTATTAATGCCAGAAGAGAGTTCCAGATATCTTTGGGCTATTTGGAACTCTCTTCTGACATTATTCGTTTTAAGTTGGTTTAATATTTGTTTGTTTTTTTATTGTTTTATTAATGTCGTCAAATGTTTGCTTCGACTTCATAAAAAATGCACTGATCCACATTTATCAATTTTGGCTCCACCTTTGCCATTCTCCTAGCTAGCATATACATGATTTAATATTGAAATGTATCTGTATGACGCTGGGTCTTTTACATCTTTAGTAAATACAGCCACCACAACTTTCTTCTAAGATGTTGGTACTTCCCCCTTTTAAAATGCTGTTAAAATAAAATCTTCCTGATCTTTATCTCTTTTTTTCCCTCCTAATTTCCAGACTTCCACAGGAATACTATCTGTTCTTGGAGACGTTCCTGACGATTGATTATACATCACTGCTATTATCTCATCTCCTCCTATCTTAACTGTTAGATTTTGAGCCTCATCATCCTCTAACATTGGCATAATTAAATCTTCCATAAATAATTCCATTTGTGTGCTTTCTTTATTTCCACATTTCTTCTCTTTATATAAATTTTCATAAAATTTCCAAAATATCTCTAATACCTCTACAGGATCTCTAGTTATTTTTTCTTGCTATAGGCTCCCTAAGTTTGGAGGGAACCCTTCCCACTTTCAGTTGCCCAAGTCGTGCTCTGGAGTTATCAAAAATAGTTGCTTAGCAACAGTCTTTCTAAACTCATACATATTACGCAGACATTCCCTTATTTTCTCTTTAGCACTTTGCTTTTGTGCCTCTCCTTATTCTACAGTACTTTACCTTTGCTAGCCCGTCTAAGTAATTCTTATTACCTTTGAACTGTATCTCTATGTCTCTTATTTTTACTCTATTTTTAAACATCTATTTTCATTTTATTCCACTCAGTCATTTAATTTATTTATATTTGTTGACTAGGGATTCCTGACCAGAAGGGGAGCAAGGAGGAAAGTGCCAAGTAAGTAATAAAACAAACAAAAAAAAAACAAATACAGTGAATATGTATAAAGCTTAATCTTATCATACACGATAGAAGGACAAGGTCATACAAAAGGAAAAAATTAGAAATAAACTGATGAACAGGATTGTGTGTACATATACACACAAATATATATGTGTGTAGGTTGTTACTAGGTTAATGACTACTAGGGCCCTGACTAGCCTAGCCAATCACTCCAAACCCTTTGGGTCCCAAGTACCATGTTTGGGGGAGGGGGCTTAGGCAGGTAGCTAAGGATTTGTAGGGGAAGTGTTAGTTAGGATAACACTCTTCTTATTGATGGCTTCTGTTTATAGTGGATTTAGGGGCTAGACAGGGGGTAAATTTATTATTTCCCATCCAATTATCAGTGTTGTGCTTGAATAGGGTCAGGGATGAACTCTAATATGGACGTGAAGCCTAATTCCATAGTGCATGGATCATTTGGGACACATCTTTCTCTCTCTCTCCAGCACATTCTGATTATGTTACAAATGAAGTTTAGATCCCCAAATCAAGTGTTTCTAGTGCTGATTGTTTTACACTTGTGCAAAAGATCCATCAGGGCTGGATCTGAGGAAGCCCTGTAAACTAGACAAAGATCCCCTCTCAACAGCCTGTAGGAGACTGAATACAGAGACAGAGCCTTTAGGAGATCAATGTAGGACAGGGCATTCATGCCCTGAATTCTGCTGGTGAGAAATCTTTCTGGATGTTCTAACTGTTGCAAGTGTCTGGTTAGATGCATGCCAAAGAGCACATTGTACTCAATGTTGGGTCTGATAAGGGCAGAGTCCAGCGGTACTACAACTTCCTTGGACCTGGATGCCATACTCTTACCTGTAAGTTGGACGTGATAGAATGATTTTCTTATCTTGGGTGCATATGTGTGCACAGACACACACGTGTGTGTGTGTGTGTGTGTGTGTGTGTGTGTGTGTGTGTGTGTGTGTGTGTGTGTGTGTGTGTGTGTGTGTGTGTGTGTGTGTGTGTGTGTGTGTGTGTGGTTGCAGTTGACTGTGCCTTTAGTTGACAAAGTTTACTACTCTTTTGATTAAAGGTGAATATTTTGTCTGCTGGGAATTTCAACTTTTAGAACATCAGTTGGTTTTGTTCCTTGTGAGATGTGGTTGCATAATAGTAATTTTTTTTTATAATGCCGAAGCATTATGAATCTGTGTGCCACTGTTTGTGGGTTAGGATTAGATATGGGCTAAGTAAAGGGAGGAGATTTAATCTTGTGTGCATTATTTATTTGAAGCATGTAAGTTTAGTATCTTGTGTGATGGTACTTTTGGTGAAAGAGTTTTTCATAATGTACTGTGTAGGGTTAATAGACAAATAAGGTAGTACAAGGGTCAAAGCTGTTTCTCATGTCTACATGACAGACACATTGTAGTCTTAAAATGGTGAATATATTTCAAGAATGTTGTGGGCTAATTCCGGTAGAGGACAGGAAGAATCCAACTGTTGGTTAAGTAGGTCCTGCTTCATAATCCATAGATATGAGAATGAGTAGACTTAGAATGCTAAGTGACATATAGTTACATCACCATTTTCTGGATGAAAACATGCTTAGTGATATTTTCATTTCTTTTCTGTATGTAATTTCAGATGGTACTTGAACATTAGTAATGTCCATGCTGAAAAAGATACCAGATTAAACTTCCTTCGGAATGTTTTATGTTAAACCAAGTTATGACAGCAGATATAGTGATAGTATTTTCCCGTGTTTCGCCAGAATTTTAGAGTTTGTCTCTACAGTGTTTTCAGGAAGGCTACTGCATGCAGTGCTGCCCCATCCTCACAGTGAAATATATATGAAACATCTACTCTCCTATATTGCCTCTGAACCTTCTAAGCTTTTTTTTTTAAAACTTTAGATGCTATATAATTTCCTTATATTTATATCCACCACTTCCAATCCCCATTTGCAGAAAAGTTGAGCAGATGTGCTTATCTGTTTGACCATTCCTTGATTGGGAAGTCTTTCATGTTTGCCATTCTCCATCCCCTTTTTTACATCTGTCCTGTTGCAAATCTTTATACAGTTTGTAAAAATAAATACTTTTCTTCATGGACCTTCACTTAGTCATTTTACATGGATTAAAAAAGGAGCATATGGGTGCTGCGGTAGCGTTGTTGCCTGTTCGATTCTCAGTTAGAGCGTCTTCTGTGTGGCGACATGCATGAACGGGCGTTCCTTCGTTGAAGGTTGTGCATTAGGCCCGGCAAGCCAGCACGTAAAACTCTACTGCCAATCATTAGCGGACCGGAGTTCCGCTGTAGTGACCCCTAACAGGGAAAAAGCCGAAAGACAAACGTGCAGTATTGAACCTTGCTGTACCTCACTAGTAACCATTTTGTTTTCAGAGTTGATTTTTGCTTGGTATCACCATCTCTGTAGTGCTGTTCAGCTACCATTTTACCCAGTCTACTGTTAAGAACTGACATCTAGGTAATCTGATTGGTTCAGTAGTAATTTGTGTGCATGTGGTCCTTTATCACCTTTCTTGCTAAAGAGCATACAGGCCATGTTCACAGCAGCTACTTTAACCATCTTATAGATTTCTTTGACATGAACGTTTCATTTTTATGTCCTTTGCTATAATGGTTTCTGTATGCTCAGTAAGTATTTCTTTCAAAAGAGATTCCACAAATTTCCCTTCTTCCCCTGAGATTAAAATATTAAGTCAGTAGTTTCTGATCTGTACCTTACAAGCTGTCTTGTTAAGAGGGTTGTGAATGTTTTCTCCTAATTGAACAGCAAAATGGTAAAAATCCACAAATGTATGTGACAGGTTACATCACAACAAAATCTAGGCAGATTATTTTAAGGGTGGTGTTATATCATTATCAGAGATAGGCATCAGTTGGTGCTGTTGCATTGGTGAAAGCAGAAGATATGCAGGGGTTGTGGATTGCCTTTTATGTTGGTAAGCCTCACTTGGGTCTTGAATTAATTTTCTTCTTCTGATATAGTGATGCTGATACCTTGATCCTTGCATTGTCAAACAGCACTGACTATTCTATTGGGAAACTTGTGGGACTTTTTTGATTTGGGGGAAATTAATATGTAGTTCACAACAGTACATATTCCGCCTTTAAAGTTAATGAAGATTGTTAGAGTGTAGTTCACTTTATTGTTTAAGAAATGTGACCTAAAGGTTTTCTGAATGAATGATATCAAGGAGTGCCTTACTCAGGTGCATTCAACCATGGTAGTATTTTTGTATATGCTGAAGTGGGAATAAATAGATTAACAACACATGAAAATGAGAGGATCTATAAATAAGTTCTGCATTAAAATCAAAGTGTTAGCAGTAGCTGAGAGATACGGAGACATGGTTGGCAGTTTATTGATCCTCTTAATCTAAGCATCTCCCAGATTGGTTCCATGTTGATCCTTTTAGGGAAAGACTTGTTTGTATTTTATAGCACATATAAAGTCAAAGCTTGCATTAGTGGATGCATGAGTTACCTTGAAACACTGACTCATTGAGGGTAATTGATATAAACAGTTTTAAATTACTCCTATTGTTCTGGTACAGGGGTCATGCTGACAAGGTTTTACCCAGTCTTTGATCATTATAATTTATGTTAGTGTCCCATGTGGTAGTCCAGAATTACAGATATAGAAATAAACCTTTTTGTGTTTGCATCAGGTGTTTATTTTACTTCACTGTTTATCTAAATTATTTGTTATGATTTGTATCATATCTCTGAAGACACAGACTAATTTAAAACCAATGACAACACTTTTTAGGTGTATGGTTTGGTTGATTGGACACAGGTTAACAGCTTGAATATTTTCAGAATGTACATAGTATTTAATTATTTGCTTGTTTTTTATTTGTTGATCTGGATAGTATAACTGGGCATTGCCCTTTTTCAGCAAAGACAAGGGAGAGAAGTTCCAGCAAAGTATAACAGTAACAATTTTGATGTATTGAGATAGTGAACGGTAGTTATGGTTTAGAAAGCAAAGTAAGAACAAGTGCTAAGATGGACTTGCTACAATGCAAAACAGGAAAAAATGCTAATTAGAGTTATATGTTGTTTTTAGTTTCCATGTCTAATGAGGGCAGTTGGATACAGTGGCACTGTGTACAAGGTATATAGAATGGAGGTAAGAGAAGGAAGCTTTTTTAATATTAAGTAATTTTTTTTGTACACATGTAACGTTTCATTGATTTTTCTTGATAAAATGAAACATTCATCTAACCCTGCCCCCCTCCCAAAAAAAACGCACAAAAAACTGTTTTCACCGGGAAGAAGCGCTTCTGCACCCTGTGTAAGTATCCCTCACATCCTTATAGTTATATACACCATCTCCACAGCTGCACAACAGATAAGAAAATTGAAACTTCAATACAATGAAGCACAGTGATCTTGCACAAGTAGTGGGACCACTAAAAATAACTAAACCCAATTATTTTGTTAGATAACTAGATGAAGAAAATATCATCATAGATGCTCTGAAAGATAACATGACCAAATATAGGTCTAAGGGGAGGAAATGATACAAAGATGGGAAAGTATCACTGAGTACTCTATTCACACATTTGTAAGAAGTTATTTTCATATATATATATATATATATATATATATATATATATATATATAAGATATGCGGGCGGCACAGTGGTGGAGCAGGTAGTGTTGTTGCCTCACAGCAAGAGGCTCTTCAGTTCGATCTTTGGCAGGGGTTCCTTCTGTGTGGTGTCTGCATGTCCTTTCTCTGTTCCTGTGGGTTTCCTTCAGGTGCTCCCGTTTCCTTCCACTTTCCAAAGACAAGCAGCTGGTGGATTGGACAATCTGAACTGGTCCTAGGTGTGTGTGTGTGGTACAGATGAACTACATCAGCAGAGTTAGCCTCCTGGTGATTGTCACTGTTGAAGTGATACCCTGACCCCACGTGCAAAAAATAAAATGGGAAAAGGGGTTCAGGATGTATGTATGTGTATGTATATATGTATGTATGTGTATGTATATATATATGTATATGTATATATATATATATATATATATATATATATATAAACACACGTTTATGTATGTATAATAAGAAAAAGGGATGACTGCTGCTAGGGTGTTTGGGTGAACAATAGGAAATTAGGTTATAGTACAGCTCCGCTACATGAACATATTGTTTTGGTTTGTAGATGAGATTTCATGGGGAACACTTGAACTGGTTTAAAATTTTTGAATTAGAAAAATGTGAGGTTTCAGTTAGTTTAACAGCTTGCCAATTAATTGTTTCTCAAGCATTTACTACCTGTAATACATGCTAAATTATACTGGCCCCTCCAAAGTGATGTACACGACTCCTCCCACGATATTAATATTAAGGCCATAAATATGGCATGTTTGGAAGTTTTTCTTTTTAAATGCCAGTTCACTAAAAAAGTGGCTTGAAATGAAGTTTTATCTTTATGTAAAAGAGTGATTTGATGCCTTTTTGCCCGTTCCTCAAAGTATGGGTCTGAAATTGTAACTCGGATCCGGCTTTGGCCATTTTTAAGCTTGGATCAGGTGCTCAGGCTCCTCCCCTACCCATAATCCCTTGAGTAAGGCACAAGCTACCCCAGATCTCATTTGTTGCCATCAGCATTTGATGGGTCTTTGTGTTCAGGAGTGTTTTTTTTGGTTTACAAAGAGAAAATATTTTAACTTTTTTTGATCTCTCCTTTCTAGTGTTTAAGCTACAGTTTCCTCCTCTTTTTTTTTCTCTTTCTAGCTTGGTCTTTCTCTTATATAAAGTTTAAAAAAAGTAATATTAAAGTTGTAGAATCTGTTATACCTAATAGTATAGGCATCTTTGGCTTTTTAAGTCTATCTTATCTTTTCTTCCTTTCCTTCTGTTTTTGGTTGGCAGGATGGCTAAAAAGCCTTCTGTTTTTAAAAATTGTGTAGATTTTTCCCACAAGCAACCTAATTCAGATGCATATGAGAAGTGTGTTTACTTTCTAGGGCCTTCTCATCTTCATGTTGCCTTCTTCATCTGAGAGGCTTTTGGTCAAAAAGCCATCTTAGAGAGGAGAGAGAGAGAGAGAGAGAAGGGTCTCCTACAGCCTACAGCAAGAGAGAAGCCATCCTTGGGATTGGGGAAGTCTGCAGCTGCTTTCTTCTTTGTCTTCATAAAGGACTGATAAATTTAAAGAAGAAAAAAGAGAGAGCGAGAGAGAAAAGACAAAAAAAAAATCAAAATCTTCAAAAAAGAGATCTCTGGATCTGATGCACTCAGCAGCTCCACCACCTAGGATCTCCAGTCATTCGGGGCCAATACTCTTTTCAAATCAGATAATTATTGCTTCTGTAACTCTGCCCAGGTTTTCCCTGGATCCTGTCTCTCCCAGTCTGCAGTCTCCAATTGTGCAAGATAGACCGCAATATCCTTCGAGATCTCCATTTTTCGACTTCATCTCTGAGGTCAGCTAGGTCTTCATAGAACCTCACTGGAGCAGATGTGGACAGGAATGATAAGGTATTTCCTTTGCACCCAAATCCAGTTGGGGGTTCTCCCAGCTCTGATTACCACTAGATCTGGAAGAACTGTTTTTTCCCCCTCACTCGTTAATGGCTCTCTCCAGTCTGACCTTTCAGATCAGCATCCTTGAATCCAAGTCTTTCCCAGAGCAGGGCTGCATCAAACTGTTAGCACTGTTTCTGACAGAAGAGATTCGAATCTGAGGTCTTCAGATTCTTTTCTTCCTCTAGGGGCATCAGCACAGTCTCTGATCCTAGACGAAGGGCTTCTGGTTTGAGCTACCTTCATGAGTTTCATCTCAGACAGAGATGCTTTCAGGAACCATATTGAGCTTGACATTCCAAGCTTTTAAAAGCATACTCACAACCTAGAGGGAATTTTTTTTCAGAGCCCTATCTAAGCCTCCCCCATAGGATTTCCCAGAGTCTGCAGCCTAGTCTCCTGGAGCCATTGAGATTGCTAGTTCTTGAGAGCCTCGAGTCTGTTCTCCCAAGGGAGACAATATCTGAGTCCTCCATTAACAATCCACAGAGGATTTTCACAGAAACATAAATATAGGAGGAGGCACTTGAATTCCACAAAGAATCCTGACCAATGATACTGATTTTGATGAGGGAGAATGTTCTTCCAGATTTCCCTTGAAGATGTCTGCTGATTCAGGGAGATTCTTGAACTTTTTACACAGAAAGAGGATTTTTACTCCCAAGTGTCTTCTCTGGAGGAATTGTTTTTTGTTGAGACTGTCAGTTCTGGCCCACTATTTCTTGGGTGGTCCCCCCAGCTGACAAGTTAATCCCGACCATCCCCTTTGTAGTAAGCATCCCCAGTAAATTCTATGATAGTGCCAGAAAACATTAAGTAGGAGCTCGCAGAAGAAAGCTTCTCTGTCCATCCACTGAATAGAGTCACATGCTTTGGAGTGGTTTGGCTAGCATGCCTACACCTCCACAACTTTTTGTGATGAGAGCGCTTAATTACTTGGCACACACCACTCGTTTACAAAGAGTTTGACACAGGGCAGTCTCCGATTCTCTCTCTCAGGGACCTTTACTATGGATCAGAGAAAATCCGTTGCTTCACAGTTGGCTACCCTATAAGTTGCTATGTAATGCCTCTATGCACCTTATCTCTAATACTACAAGAGGATGTGTCTTTGAGCAGCTGGCATGGGCATTTCCATAAGAAGACACTACTAGATGCAGCTGTGCAATTATGCAGAGCATTTCAAGATGTCTTTCGTCATTGCCTCATATGACTGATCAAATTTGTTTGGTCCCAAAGTGAAAATGACTATCTCAAGAAGTGAGGAAGATGGCAAATACCTGTCTATTGTAGGGATCAAGTTCTATACCCCTCGAAGGACCTTCTCCAGAAAACAGAAGGGAGGGAAGAGAATGTGGTTTTGTAAATCCGAAGGCTTTGTATCCAACATTTCTGGAGAAAAAGCTCCCTGAGGCAGAGGGGGAACCTCTTATAATGGATATCACCCAAGGGGCAATGGTGGCCTGCAAAACCAAGGCTTTAGGATCCTTTCTCAGAGAAGCCTCCTGAACATTTGCCAAACTGTCAATGCTGGAGGCAGTTGGGGAAGCTTATCCCTGCACCCAGCAACCTGAAAGTCCATCACTCAAGAAAAATGGACACAGAGGATCATGATCAGAGGCTATTTCATTCTCTTAAAAATCCTTCCTTTATACCTCAAAGAATTCCTGATGTTCCACTCATGCAATGGGAAGAAGTTATTTCAGAAATAAGGACGCTTCTAAAATATCAAGTCATCCAAGAGGTCTCTCCAGACCAGAGAAGATCTGGAATTTGCTCAAGATTCTTGTTAGTGCCAAAGAAAAATGGGGACCTAAGGCCAGTTTTGAACCTGAGTTGCTTGACCAATTTTGGGAAGTGAACAAAATTCTGGATGGTTACAGTTCAGTCCATTCTTCCATTACTAAGGAAGAATGGCTGGATGTGCTCGATAGATCTTCAGAATGCATACAACCACATAAAGATGGATAGACACTCCAGGAAGTACCATTGCTTCTGCCTGGGAGCCAGTCATTATCACTTCAGACCTCTGCCCCTTGGTCTCACCAAAGTCCCCCCCCCCAGCTGTTTACCAAGTATTTGGTAGTGGCATCTTGCCTATGACTGACGGGTTTCCAGGTATTCCCATATTTAGATGACTGATTTATCACCACCCCTTCCAGGAATCTAGTGATTCAGGCCAGGGATTCCTTTCTCCAACTGTGTACAGACTTGGGGAATATTGTGAATCTAGAAAACTCCAAGTTACAAACAGTCCAGCCTCTGGAATTCATTGGAGCATTTTTGGACACAAGACTTCAAATAGTAAAACTCCCTCAAACAAAAATTAAATCCCTTCATCAATAAGCCACCAGTGAGACTGATTCACCTTCTAGGCTCCATGGCAGCTTCCATCACTGCAGTACCACTAGCCAGATTCTACTTGCAGATTATTAACTGGGATCTGGTGGTTCAGTGATCAATCAGGAAACAACCCATGTCTTTTCTAGTGATTACAAATACAGTAAACACATTATTAAACATAACCACCTATTCCTAGTTAACTCATCACAGATAAAACAAAGTGGAGACATACACCCCAGCCCAGGCCCTCTTTCCTCATAACAAATACCCCATGCTTCTAACATCCCACTTTCCCCAAACTTCACTAATATACAACACAGCAACACAGATCTCCTTATCCTGAACATGAACCTAAGAAGCATTCCGAACAAAACTTCTGAATTTCATGCTACCCTTACCCACTATACTCTAAATAAAGCTATACTAACAGCAATCTGGCTAAAGCCACACATGCAAGACACTGAGATACTAACCCAAGGTTACAACATCTGTAGGCTGGACAGGATTCATAAGGAGGGCAGTGGTATAGCCATAATCTACAAGGGCAACCTCAAACTGGAAAGACTAGTGAGTAACCACCCAGACTTTTATCTCACACGTCCAAATTAACTGTAGCAAACACATCATTATCATAGCAGTTTACATTCCTCCTGGAAACAACCCAACCTCCATCGAATACCTTTTATGCTGGTGTGCTTCAACATATAGTCAGGAAACCATAATAATGGAAAATTGTAATCTAGATTGGTAAACCTGTATCTCTGACAATCCAATTTTATTGATCTACATGGTTACTGCCAAATGATACAAACCCCAACCAGGACTGCCAAGCACAGTAAAAAACAATCAATACTAGACTGGGTGCTTACAAATACACCTCCCTCTACTATCAAACAGGCTGTCTCCCTGACAGTCTAAGTGATCACAGACCTACCTATCTAATTTGATAACATATTTGTCCTCCTAAAAATATTTCTTACAAATACATACGCAGCAAAAAAATTTCACCTGTAGTATTTAAAATCCTTTTGCAAAAATGTGACTGATCTCCTCTTAAACACCTCCACCTTGACTTGGCTGTTCAATATTTTAATGATAAATTGATCAATATCCTAAATAATCTAGCTCCCCTAAGAAAAATTCTTACTAAATCCAAACATATTCCATGGCTCACCAATGACAACAAGAAGCTCATTAAACTAAGAGAGATAGCCTGGTACCTCTATCATGACACCAAAAATTACATCACTTCTTAATAATCAGCAACTGCGTAATCTAGCTAAAAACAAATTAAACGCAACAAAAAAGTATACTACATTACAATTCAATATAAGCATCAAAATAATCCCCAGAAATTCTGGCAAGCCATCAACTGTCTTTTTAAACCTGGCCACATTACAACCCCTTCTCCAACCTCTACCAACACCACTAATAGCATCGCCTCACAGTTCAACTCTTACTTTATCAGTTCTAGCTTATCATTTGTAAAAAACGACAGTAGTACCCCTCTATCATTACCTACTCCGACTATTGAAAAGCTCAGTTTCTTCTCAATTAAACCTATACAAACCAACACCATAAAGAAACTTCTTTCTAAACTTAAACTATCATCCATCACTGCAGACCAGCTTCCCAGTGACTTTCTTAAAACTGCATCAGACATAAGATTTCTTTTCCAATTTCTATGCTAATTAACCAGTCTATTAATGAACAATACCTCCCAAAACTCTAGAAAATCTGTCATATTCATCCCACTACACAAAGGCAGCACTTGCACTGAACTCCCTAATTATAGACCGATAGCTATTCTCCCCCTTTTTGCAAAGATCCTTGAAAAATGCATCAATACATAACTACTCCAATATCTGCTAGATAATAACCTCCTATCTTCATCCCAACATGGTTTTAGGCCAAAGCATAGCACCACTACAGCTCTCGTTAGCAAAGGTGGGCCATCGACAGACCTTGGAAACTACAGATCAGTAAGTCTCACTAGTTTTATATGTAAAGCCATGGAAAGAATTATCATGGAGATGATCAACAGAGATGTAGTAATCCCCCAGACACTGGACCCAACCCAGTTTGGTTTCATCAAGGGCAGATCATGCATACTGAACCTGGTGGACTTTGAGAAGGTAGCTAAAGCAATGGATGAGGGAAAAATGGTTCACACTGCTAACTTGACCTGGTCAAGGCATTTGACGCAATACTCCACTCCGGCATTGTTGACATACTCAAGAGGTTAGGTATAAACTTGTATGTTACCTGGTGGATAGCCAACTGGCTGACAGACAGGACCCAGGAAGTTAGAATTGGGAAGTTCTCCTCTGCAAAGAGGTCAGTCACAAGTGGAGTCCCTCATGGATCAGTCCTTGGACTGCTCCTTTTTGGCATTTGCTTCTTAGAAGTCAAGGCCAATGTCAGTGGTCTTTGGCTGACTAAATTTGCAGATGATTGCAAATTAGGAGCTATCATTGAATCAACACAGTGACACAAATGTTGTCCAGGACGGGCTGACACAGACAAACAACTGGTGTCAGAACCATGGACTAAAACTAAATGCCAAGAAATGCATAATAGTATCCTTGTGGGAAGTCACCCATCCTTGTCATATTGACAACACACTCCTTAGAGTTGACCCAGTAGTCATGGACTTAGGGACACACACAGTAATCTAGCCGTTGAGCATCACATGTCTACATTAGTGAGGAAATCATTCTGTGTTGCACAACTTATGAACAAAGATATGGCATCTAAGGCCAAGAAAATCATTGTTCCACTGTATTCAGCATTAATGAGAACTGTCATTGAGTACAGTGCCTCCTTTGGTATGTACCTAACCAGGCATATCCAACAATTGGAACATTCACAGAGGTTCCTCACTAAAATAATATAGGTCATAAATAAAATGTCCTATGCAGACTGCCTCAAGGCCCTGTCCCTGTATTCTGTCTCCTACAGGCTTTTGAGGGGAGAGCTATGCCTGGCACACGGGGCATTGTCAGACCCCACTATGATGGACCTCCTGCATATCCACAAAACAAATAGCACCAGAATTACCTGTTCTAAAGACGAAACCATTGCCTGTGATATAAATAGAACCTGCTGGAGAGACAAGTATGTATCCCAGAGACTACCCCATCTACAGAATGGGCTCCTCATCCATATGAAGCAGAGTTCCTCCCTAACCCAATTCAAGTGCAACTTGGACAGTTGGACAGGGAACCGGAAGTTCATCCCTGGTTTGGCACCTATGTCTCTAATAGACACAGGCAACTTGTAAATGGTTCATCTCCCAGGCCCATGCATACACATCAAGGGTATCAGAACTTGTCAGAGATTTGGATGCATGGCTAGTTTTGAAAAGGCCCTTGTGGTCATTAGCCTAGTAAGCACCTATAAACCTATAAAAGTAATTGCATATGTTCACCATCACATAATAAAAGTGGAGGTGTTGCAGGAAACCCATCTGCTGCATCTAGAGTATAAGGAGTTCCTGGGAAGCAGATTCCAAGCAAGATGTTATGCAGGTAATTGGCAGAGCAGGAGGAGCAGTGTTCACGTTGTTAACCAGGGAGACACTGATTGTTTTTGCAGAGCATTTGCCAGATGAACAAGGGTTATATGTGCTGCTTAGAGGTTATTGATTGAGGGCCAGAATTACATTTGCAAATGTCTATAGCCCCTCAAAAGCTAAACTCACAGAAATAAGAAATATCCTAAGGGACTTAAAAAAATATCTGCAAGACATATTGATAGTAACAGGAGACTGAAACTCGGCGTCCATGATGTGAGTGGAACAACGAGGAGTTGCTCATTTACTCTGAGGGGAGGTTTTTGAGTATGTTTATGAAGTTCCATGGCTTAGTATACATAAGAGTGGTAAATCAACAATTAAAGGAATTGGCTTGTTGTTCAGAGAGACATGATAGTTATTCCAGGCTAGACATAATATCAATTTGAAAGGAGCACAAATATTTGATTAGGCAGACAAGCAAACCCCAAGAATATTATCACACCATTCCCCAATATAGGTGGTTATTATATTGCCTAGATACAAATGAAATGAAAGACACTGGTGTTTCTCCATACACTGGCTAAAGCAGTGGAGGTCTGAAGCCCTATGAATATAATTAGACATATGCTCATTAATGGAGAAGGATAGGTAGGAAAAACCTACATATATTGTCAGGGATGAACTAAAAGCCTGGAGAAAAATGAGAAAAAAAGGAGAAGCAGAGGTGTTAAGAATATTCACACAAGACGGTATTTAAGACTGAAAGAATTGGGCAACTACAGTGTAGGGATTGAAATATCAGTGAAACAAAAGAAAGTGAATTAAGAGTACTCCAGGAAAGGCTGGAAAGCCACTTGAGAGATGTTATCCATAGAAAGCAGACTGCATTGAAACTGACAGTACTTTGAGAATTCTCCCAAAATGCAACAATACTTGGCTCAAAAGCTGAGGCAGCAGGCTATAGAAAGACTTTTTTTTTTTACAATTTAAGAGTTAGAAAGACAGGCCAAGTATGTACTAAGCCTGGGGAAAATACAGAGAATTGACAGCCCCCCCCCACACACACACACACTACTGCAGAGGTGTCAAAACTGTCACTGCACTGAGAGACCCTTGCAGAATCAATTCCTCTTAAACTACAAAAGAAATCCCAGAACAAAGACCTGCAATTTAGCTATTTTCCTGGCTGTAGCTGGATAACGTCTAAGTACAGTATAAAACAAGGTCTGATCCAAACATAAATGAGGATAATTAGAGACAGAAAAAAACAGTCTTTTTATAGAAAGTAAAGAAGATCACAGTGATTCTCAAAAATCCCATTATATGCCAATGGCATAGGATTTCACAGTTACTTCCTTATGTCTGGCATGAGTCATGCAAAGCATTATGGGAAAGAGAAAGGGTTGATGGGAACAAGATCATGTTGATACATCAAGCCCCATTGGTAGCCATGTTGTGGAAAACAGGCCAGAATTACAAATAAAGCACTTGGAGTGGTTTTGAGGTGTTAAAATAGGTCAAGAAACAAAGATAGTGAAAAAAAAAGATTTTTTTTAGTTCTAGGGTGGAGTTTTCCTTTAAAGCATACACACAGCAGACTCATCCAATAGACAGTCTGAGTCCACTCAATCCATTAACCATTTATTTAGGACAAACTATGTACCACCTCTGCCCTTGTGCTTTAAGTAAGTGTTAGGGGCATCCAGTCATTGGTGTGTATTTTATTCTGCATAGTGACAAGTCTCAAGACAAAAGCTTCAGTGTCCTAGTTTGTAGGTAATAGCCTTACAGTCTGTAAATCCTCCTCCACTGACATCCTAGTGGTAGGCCTTTACTCTCTACTTCCTAAGAGACACTAACATTTACTTATACTGCTCTTACTCACTATTTATTTCTCTTATATTTTCTTCACTTCTTTTAGACTTGCTATTCCCATTACTTATATACTCCTGTCTTTCTTTAGTGGAACTGTATACCTTCAAGGGAGTCACCATTGGTCTCCCTCTTCCTTTCTTATTTCTCCTTTCCTGAGACCATTATTAAACCACTTTCAGCTCTGAGATAGTATTTGTGCACAGTCAACAGTGACTCAGTGCATTCAACTGTCTCTTTAGTACAGTAAACTCTCAGTTAACTGGCACCCATGGGGATTGGTAGATGCTGGATAAGTGTAGTTTCTGGTTGCTTGAGAGTTACTATTAAAAATAGACCTGACAAATACTGTACCCTATACCATACCATAAACACTGTATTGATTTGAGTTTAATATTGAAATACAGTAATTAAAAGCCTGGCTGGAATACTAATATTTTAAACTTATATTTCCCCTAGAAAGTGTGGCACACTGAGTGGATTGGAACTGAATAGCGAGAGAGAGAGTGAATGCATGTATGGAAGCAGAAGCGACTGTATGTGAGAAATCAGAGAGAGAGAAAGAGTCAGTGAATGCTTGTATGAAAGCAGAAGCAAGTGTGTGTGAAATTGGAGGGATGTATGAAAGCTGAAGTGTGTGTGTGTGTGTGTGTGTGTGTGTGTGTGTGTGTGTGTGTGTGTGTGTGTGTGTGTGTGTGTGTGTGTGTGAGAGAGAGAGAAAAATTGGAGAGACAGAGAGAGAGAGAGAGAGAGAGAGTGAATGCATGTATGAAAGTTGAAGAGACTGTGTGTGTGAGGAAGATCAGAGAGAGAATGTGCACTCTGATGCAAACTGAGTATGGAGCGAGTGTTGACATTTTAGCGATTTGCCTTGTTTGGTTTGACTTGTTCTTAGGTTGGGGAGAGAGGGAATTTATTTGTATCTTCCTTTTTAAAACTCTACAAATGTAAGGTATGTTTCTGCACGGGGGAAACAAAGTGCAACACATGAAAAACTGAATTGTTCATACTGTACTGTATTTCCTTGATTGTTTTTCTGGTTGCTTGAGAGTTCTGGTTGCTTGAGTTCCAGTTAACTGAGAGTTTACTGTATGCTTTTATTTTGCTATAAATGTGTCCCTGCAAGCAAATAGATGAGTATGTAACAGTAAAGTCTACGGTTTGAACACCAGTCTGTGGGCTAAACTTTTATGTAAAGTAAACTTCTATGACATTGTTCCAAAGGTGTAGATCAGTGTGTGAGATACACCTTTTAAAAAGCTTTCCAGTGAGTCAGCAGTACATATAAGTACTGAGCACATGCAAGCAAAAGTACCATCTTGAGTGAGCTGCCAGAGTGTGAACATGCAAGTATATTGTCAGTCAGTTAGAAAGTTTAAGTTTAATGTTCCCGCTGTCCATCCTGATGTATTTGTATGCAATTAAGTGCCTAAACGAACACCCAAGCCTCAACGTCTTCTTAATGCACATAAGAAGAGTGACATGGTGTCAGAATGGGATCCAGAGTTACAGCCATGAGGCAACTGGTTAAAGTTGGAGGAATATACAGGAGTGGATCATCCCTACTGCTCAAACGACTCGCAAAACAGGTCAGAAACAAATGTCAGGTACTAAAACTTGCTTAAATGATTTCTTTCACTACAAATATAAAATGAAGCAGTCAGAATGCTCAAAGTAAATTTCTTATTAAACGAAATGTCCGAAACTGTGACATATTGATAAAAATATTCAAAATAATTAGAAAATGTTTGAAACAATATCCAAATCCAATAAAATGTACAAAAAAGGGGAAATGACCAAATTTTTTCGCTATGTACTACTTTTTCACATTAACTAAAGCTATTCAAAATATCCAGTGTGCAAAGTGTTTGCAAGTATGTGCAGTATTACAGTGCAGTTATTTTGCAAAGTAAAGTTATTTCAAAGCATATTTCGCAGAGAATAGTCTTTCAAAGAGTTTATTGTGCATTTGAATATTATTACAAGTACCTGGTATTGTGTGTATGTTCGCACATAATTACAAGGGCCAGTTTTGCACTCTGTTTTACTACAATCTGTGGGCATAGCAGAAGGTTTTTGCAGACCCGCACTGTTTGTGTTTGATAACAGTATTGCAGAAAATTGGAGTGTGTTTGAGCAGGAATATGATATTTTCATGCATGCTGCTTTTTCTGACAAAAACGCATATACAAATTCTGCATAAGTTAGGTGGTTCAAAGGCTGTTGAAAGAGAATGTTTATTTATGTATGCACCTGCTGTGTTTGCAAGGGCGGGGGAAGACCGCCATATAGTGGTACCGGCTGAAACAAGGAAAGACCCAGAGTGCTTAGAAAGTAAATTTAGAGAAATGTGTAACCCCCAAACAAATATTACAATGAAAAGGCACTTGTTTTATGCAAGGGATCACAAGCCTGGTGAAACTTTTGCAGCATATATAACTGACTTGAGAAACAAGGCTAAAATGTACAGATTCGGTGCTTTGAGAGATGAGTTGATAAAGGTAGGCAAGTGTGTGGTATTAATAATGACACAGTGAAAAAGATTTTGCTTTGAGACAGTGATTTAACTTTGAATAAGGCCATTCAAATTCATCAGATGTACGAGCGAGCTTACAGAAAAGTACACAAGTATGCTTACAAATGAGAACAGCTGTAGAAGGCACAGTGACAAAAATCATGTTGATAGTATGCAGCACGTGGTTAAAAGAAACAGGCCCAAGTACATGGCAGCTACTGCAGACCCTGTAATGATCCCTGGTAATCCCTGAGTCTTTCCAGCAAATACCGGGGCATGCTCAGTGAAGCATAAGGATGAGTCAGCAAAGTCAAAAATGTGCCCCCACCTAGTTTCATAGTCAACTGTTGTAATTGTGGTGCTAATAATGAACCCAAAAGAGAAAAGTGCTTAGCTTTTGGTCAGTAGTGTCATTCTTGCAATAAGTGGAATCATTTTGAAATGTTTTGTAAATCAAATAAGGCGCATTCTTTTATTAAAATAAAGCATTCCAAGAGGCCAGTTGATCAGTTAGAAACTGCAGCCCTACTTTTTATATTGATGGTGTGTTTGTGCTTGGTGAAACAGTCAATGCAGTAGATTTGTGGCAAACAATGAAATCTTTTGTACTGTTTGGATTAATTGGAGTCCTGTAGAGCTCAAAGTGCAATGTTATGGCAACAGAAACATTTGCTAGAGTAAAAGCTGCAGAACAACTTGATTTGACAAAGTGTGGGAAGCTTGTCGCTTATGGTGGTGAAGAGATTCAGGCTGAAGGCTCAGTAGTGCTTTCATGTTACTCTGCTAGAAGGAGCTATGACTTGTAATTTTTTGCATTCAAGTGACATGTGTAGTCATCATTAGGCCTTACAGACTGTTTGAAAATGGGACTGCTTTCATTTAATAAAGAATTTCACCATGTAAGCGTGAATGAGAACAGCTCATAATTCACCCAAGCCATTTTTCTGAGTATGCTGCTATTTTTAAGACAAACTGCTATTTGTGTACTCTCTGACGTTAGACCCAGAGGTCAGCCCAGTTATTAGACCAGCTTGGAAAGTTCCAATAGCTATGTGGAGTAGAGTCAAAGCTGAGCTAGACAAAATGGTGCAGCTAGAAGTAATTTGTCCAGTAGAAGAACTTACTGAATGGATATCCTCCATGGTAGTAGCTAATAAAAAAGCTCAGATGATATCAGGATATATATTGATCCAAGAGATCTGAACAAAACATTAAAAAGACCTTACCATCCAATGCACAGTCAAAGATGTTGCTGCCCTCATGCCAAATGCTACTGTTTTTTTCTGTCTTAGATGCAGAGAGTTCATTTTGGCAAATTTTGCTTGACCGAAAATCATCATTATTAACCACGTTCAGTATGCTATTTGGAAGATACGAATTTCTGAGAATGCCATTTGGAATAAATTCTGCCAGTGAAGTATTTCAGTGTGCAATGGGGCAAATTTGTTCTGTCTATCCCTGTGCTATTATAATAGATGATATTCTAATAGGAGGAAATGGTGAAATCAAACATGACAGAAACCTCAAGAAAGTTCTGGAAAGAGCATGTCAAGTGAATCTTAAGCAGAATCTTCAGAAATGCAAGTTCAAGCTATGAGAAGTTACTTATGTTAGTCACTTGTTTGCCAGTTCAGGCTTACGACTAGATCCTTCCAAAGCAAACGGCAATTCTCAAAATGCCAGCTCGAGACAGTGTCCAAGCCCTCCAATGTTTTCTTGGCATGGTCAACTATCTAGGCAAGTTCATTCCAGATCTAAGCCAACTTTCAGCACTGCTCAGAGAGCTGACATGTAAAGATGTAATTTGGTCATGGTCAGAACAGCACCAAAGAGTATTTGATGTCCTGAAACAGAAAATTGTTAACCCACCAACTCTCAGCTACTATGTTCATAAACCAGTTACTGTTTCCTGTGATGCCTGTAAGTTTGGTCTAGGTGCAGTAATTCTTCAAGAAGGTAGACCAGTAGCCTATGCATCGAGAACTCTTACCCAGAACGTGATGCAGTATGCCCGGATTGAGAAAGAGCTTTAAGTAATTGTGAATTATGTTTGCATGTTCGAAGTCCCATGATTATATTTATAGTCGACCTATCCAGATCAAACCTGATCACCAACCTCTAGTTACTATTTTGAGAAAGCCTGTGCATTCAGCTCCTGCCAGATTGCAACGCATGATGCTCAAATTGCAAAAGTACAATTTCAATCTTATCTATACAAAAGGCAAACTTCTTTATCTTGCTGATACCTTATCCAGATCGCCCCCCAAAAAACATAGAACAGCATAACAATGGGAAACTTGATTTTGAGGTCATGGAACTGATAAATTTTTCTTCCACACATCTTGATGAGCTCAGAATTCACCCAGCTTCAGATCCAGTTCTCCAGAAGCTCAACCACTTTATCAGTTGAGGATGGCCTTCAAAGTAATCTTGTTTACCAATAAACGTGCAACCATATTTTCCATACAGAGATGAGATTTTGTCAGACACCAAGGCCCTGGATGAGGGGAAGGCAGTACATACAGCTTACCTTGACCTGGCCAAGGCCTTTGACACAATCCCCTCACTCGGGCATCATTGAAAAGCTAACACAACTTGGTGTTAATCCCTATCTAGTCAGATGGGTGGCCAAATGGCTCACAGATAGGACCCACAAGATCAAAATAGGTGCTGCCACCTCCAAAAGCAGACCTGTCACTAGTGTTGTTCCCCAGGGATCTGTCCTTTGACCCCTACTCTTTGGCATATACGTCTCAGAGGTCCAGGCAAAGACAAAGGGCCTGTGGCTGGCCAAGTTTGTGGATGACTAAGTTGGGTGCTGTCACTGTCTCCCCATTTGATGTTAACATACTGCAAGAGGGTCTCACAGCTACAAACAACTGGTGCCAAAGTCATGGCCTTAAGTTAAACACAAAAAAATGTATTATTGTACCATTTGGCAAAAACATGGCCCCTACTGATTACCACATCAATGGCAACCTCCTAAGTACACAACCTGTGGTGAGACCTGGGTACTCAGGTTGACAATCTCACATTCGACCATCATGTGGCAGTGGTGGTCAGAAAAGCCTCTTACTTGGTTCATCTTATAAGTAAAGGGATTGCATCCAGGAAAAAAGGTTATTACCTCTCTGTACTCCTCCCTTATTAGACCTATAATTGAATATAATGCCCAGTTTGGCATGTACCTCTCCAAACACCTGCACCAACTGGAAAGGCCACAGAAATACCTCACAAAGATAATCCATGGCCTCCAACACCTATCCTATGTGGGCAGGCTTAAATCACTATCACTCTACTCGGTATCATATAGATTGCTCAGAGGTGATCTGTGCCTCGCCTACAAGGCAATATCGGACCATGCCCTACTAGAGATGCTCCATATCCATAAGTCTAACTCCTCGCGCATTACCCGCTCGATAGGCCTAAATCTAATATGCAACATCAGCAAAACCTGCTGGAGAGACAGGTTTGTCTCCCAGAGGCTGCCTCGTCTCTGGAATAAATTCCCATACATGTCAAACAAAGTGCCTCACTGACCCTCTTCAAACGCAACCTTGATGAGTGGATGGAAAACCATAAATTTGTCCCAGGGGTTCCACCTTTGTCCCTCATTGACAGGGGTGACAGGTGCTGACTGAGGTTTTTTTTTTGGGGGATAAACTCTTGGCTAGACTTGTAGGGCCATTAGTCTACTAACCTTGTATGATCCTATGGTATCATCATAAAAGGTCTGAAATTGATTGCTCCAAAGTCTTTGCGGCAAGACTATATTAAGATTTTGCATCATGGCTACCCTGGAATTGATTCTACCAAAAGAAGGGCAAGAGGTGTAGTATTTTGGCCTTCTGTGTCAAGAGATATTGAGAAAGTACTTTCATCTTGTTCAGTGTGTACAAAGCCGCATCAACAAAAAAAAACACTTCATTTAAACCAGATTCCTGCGCTACCTTGGTTGACAGTAGCTACAGATATCTTTGAGTGGAATGGTCATCATTATTTAGTGTTAGTAGACTCTTATTCAAATTGGTTCGAGATTGACCTACTTCCCAAACTAACTTCCAGTACTGTCATTACTAAGTTGAAGTGACATTTTTCTGTCCATGGTAGTCTGCACAGAGTTATTTCTGACAATGTTGCACAGTTTACTAGTCAGCAGTTCAAGACTTTCAGAAACGTGGGACTTCGTTAATATTACAAGTAGTTCTGAATACCCTCAGTCAAATGCCTTGGCTGAACATGCCGTTCAAGTGCAAAACAGCTGTTAGAGAAATACAGACATGACAATACCAATGTTTTTTCTAAACTTGTTAAATTTCAGGAATATTCCTCATGATAAACGTCATGGTTCATCTGCCAGAGACTTGCATAGAGACAAACCAGAACCACACTACCAATCAGCAATAATTTGTTGGTTCCATGTGCTAAGAACAACAAAGCCATGAAAGCCCAACTGTTGAAGAAGCATTTGTCCCAGAAGTCTTACTATAATAAAATCAGCAAACCACTCAGTTTATTGAAAAAAGAGGAGATAGTGAGGATGCAGATATCAAAAGGTTTTGATTGCATCGGATTTGTGAAAAGTTTGTGTCAAGAGCCAAGATCATACATTGTGGAATCCCAAAGAATGGAATTCAAATGAAATCGGAAGCATTTGTTACCAGTGTTACAGCATTTTGCTTGTGAAAAGACTTTAGTTCTCAGACTGATTTGTCCAATGTTCCTGTTCCTGAGAACATTCCATCAGCAACCCCCATTCCTGAGAAAATCCCTGAGACTCCTCAAGCAGAACATTCCCTAGTGATTGTCCCTGTTGCTAAACCCAGCCCTCACTATTATGTCACGAGATCAGGTTGCATCTCGAAACCTGCTTCCTTCCAGATACACAGTAACCTGGACATGACTACTGTTTTTCTTTTAGTTGTCTGTATAATTGCATGCCTATTAAAATGTCATTGTTTATATGAGATATCAGTAAAGAGGGAGGCTGTAGCTCTGTGGGTGTGATATACCTTTAAGAAGCTTTCCATTGAGTCAACAGTGCATATAAATACTGAGCACGTGCAAGCAAGAGTGCCATTTTGAGTGAGCAGCTAGTGTGAGCATGCAAGTATGTACTCAGTCAGTTAGTTTGTTTAAGTTTAATGTTCCTGCTATCCATCCTGATGTATTTGTATGCAATAAACTACTTAAATGAACACCCAAGCCTCAATGTCATCTTAATGCACATAAGAAGAGTGACAAAAGGAACCTGGACGAGTGGATGGGTCACCGTAAATTCTTACCGGGGATAGTGCCTGCAACCCTCCTGTAAGGACCGGCCCTTATCTGTCAGTTTCTTTTTTCACACTGATAGAACAGAAATTAAGCCATTGATCAAGGTGCAACCATCTTGGAAGTCCCTTAAACCACTATATTTTGTCAGGATACTTCTTTAGAATTCTTTTTCAGAACTGTATATCATCACATACAGTACTCAGTTCTTCTGAAGCTCACTACAAATTACCATACCCATTTTTCTTGCCATCATGCTGCACACTTTAAACACTAATATATTTCTGATTTTTTATGATTTTTCATAGTATTCTTTCATCTTCATATGAAAACTTGCAGCAGAAAAATGTTGACGTTATGCTGCAAGGTTGAGGGTGGTGCAGTGGTGTAGCAGTTAGCATTGTTGCCTCACTCCGTCTGGAGTCTGCATGTTCTCCCTGCATTTGTGTGGGTTTCCTCCAGGTGCTCTGGTTTCCTCCTACATTCCAAAGTAAGTGTATTGGACACTCTAAATTGGCCCTAGGTGTGAGTGGGTGTGTGCGGGTGTGTGGTGCACCCTCTGAGGAGGGTTGGGCCTCGGGCTAGCAACCCGATCCCGTAAAACCCGTACCTGCTACAGAAACAAGTGCTGAAGGGCACTTGTTGACTGATGTACTGAATGCACAAGAGCGAATCCAGGATCCAGGACTGCAAGGTTACATTGAGAACTGTGTTTGAGTAGTAAGGTGTCCCACTATCTTCCTAAAACTGGGAGGAGTTCTGTTAGTTGGTATGCAAACTTTTATGTTAATGAAGTGTCAATTTTGGGCTTAATGGATCTGCTTTTCAGCAGCCATTGTCCATATTTTCAATGTCTACAATTTGAGAGGAATGCTGCACTTTACTTTGAGGGAAAATAGCAGAGAGAGTGTTTTTTATAACAGAAGGAGAAGTAGATGCATTTTAGATAACTAGGTTAAGTCATTGTCACTATCCCTGACTCAGCCAGTTGTATACTTATCTACAATGCTTGGAAAATGAAAATTCTGTGAATTCTTTTTCCACATTAAATGATTGGATTCATTTGCCAGTACTAACATTGCTGTGTAACATTAATGGGGAGATGTCCATCCTAAAGATTTGTCCTTTGAATAAAATGTAAACTAGTCCCATTTGCCTGTGTTGGTGGTAATTTAGGAGGATATTAAAAATCCCAGTACCATTTTAGCCAGCACTGTATGATAAGGTCTGAAGCCCCAACTATGACAGAGTCTGGCATCATGCAATGACTTTGAAGCTTGTGGAATCAAATGAAATAGATGTCAGTGAACAGTCACCACTGGTTCAACCATCTTGGTAGAAAAGCTCGATTGACCTGCTGCTGTACCGCCTTCCAGCAGAGTCAGATATCATGTGGCACAGCAACAACGTTGGTCATAATGTATTTATGGGTGTACCAAGTAGTGTAGCATGTTGTAGGAGAAGGCTGCTACATGTGCAGAACTGCAAGTGTCACAAGTCATTTCTCTGCATCAACAAACCAGCAGCATGCCTGTCAGCTCTGTGAGGAATTAAAAACAGAAAAATGCTTTAATCTTGTTAGTGTGCGATATGTATACTAGCTAGAGCTGCCATGTAGTTCTCCAGGTTGGGGACAGTTTGAGTCTGTCCTTAAACACAAACCAATCCCAGTCTTGTGAGTTTTAAAGCTCACATGCACAGCCACTGAGATATGATTAGCATTGGCATATTAGGTCATGGTGATTGGAGAAGAAGGAACCAGACTACCTTTGTGGCTGCTTGGGTGACTGTCCCTCATGTCAGCTCTGACCCCATAAGGGAATATATGGGCTTGAGACCAACTGGAGAGGACTGATGTTTAGCGGGTATAAGGGAGGAAAGATTATAAGAACAAAAATCCAGTATCAATTGTGACCATCCTTCAGTTGGTGAGAGACTATTGGAATTTGAATCCTATCACTGACAGTCACTGTGACATGCAGTGGTCCTTGGATCTACTCCACTGCCCAGAAATAAATTGTCTAACTTTAAAATCTGTTGGCCATCAGAGACATGGCATGTCTAGGCACACACTGGTATTAAACTGGTTAAAGGATACAGGGGGCACATAAATATGAATTGCTGAATGATTCATTTAGTGCAGATGAAGCTAAGGTAGCCTTGCCTGTACTTTGGTTTGGATGTCTTGTTCTCTTGTGGCTTTGGTCTTCGTTCCTTGTGGGTGGTTCTGTTTTTTAATTCATCCACCTTCTTAGAGGAGTTTCTTGTTTGCCTTTGATCTTGATTGTATGCTTTTTAACTATAGATGTTATCTACTTTGGATCATATGATATGAATTGCCATAAACTCAACCAAAGTTACAAACTGGCCAAAAAGCATATATCCATCAGAAAAAAATGTGTAGTGTAATTGAAGGTATTGTAACATGGTTTTCTGACATGGATTTTGATACAGTTTAATGTTTGTTAAATGAATTTTATTAAATTTCAATTTATTGGATCATAATGAAACTAAAAACTTTAAATTAGGACCCACCCCCATGCTTCCAGAGACACAGCTACAATAACATCATTGGATGGACCTAGGCCCAATAAACACACCCATTATGTTGTCATGGGGAAGCACCAGCCTTAAGCTCAGACCCCAAGTTAGGCAAAAAATAGCTAAGATCAGACAATGTACGCTCAGTCTTCTAAGCAGTGCTCATCTGCATACAATCAAGATCAAAGGCAAACAAGAAACTCCTCTAAGAAGATGGAGGAATCAAAAGAACAGAGTATGATTCTTTCCTACAGACGATTGAGCTATACTGGATGACCATTCTTTTCTAGACCAGAGTTCCACAGTGACAACCACAAGCAGACCTGAAGAACAGCACAGCCTAAGATCGAAGGTGAACAAGAAACTCCTCCAGGAAGCTGGAAGAATTAAAAATCCAAACCACCCACAAGGAACGAAGACCAAAGCCACAAGAGAACAAGACATCCATACTGAAGTGCAGGTGAGTCTACTCTAGTTTGATGTCTTTCTCCTCAAGACCAGACACTCCAGGATTGAGACATACTCTCCCTCACTGACAGTAGCAGCACTCTTTTCTTTACATAGTATAGATGGACCTTGAGCATGTAGGAAGTATGCACTCCTTACCTGGGTAAGGGCTTACACCATCCACATCCAAGAATAGCTCCTTAAGTCACACTTAACGGACACCTGGCTGTGTTCTTGCAGCTCTCCTGGAGAGGCCTTCTTTAGTCTCCATGCAAATTATTGTCGTTGAAAAAAATCTCTCAGCTAGTATTAACACATGTATCAAAATAGCCTTCTGTATAATTTAAATTGTATTTTACTCATTATGCTGTATAATGTGAATGCTTCAATCTAAAGAATTGTATTCTACACCAGTATTTATCTGTAATTTGCTATCAATGCAGTAATTCCTAAATGCTTGTTAACTTCTGATGTGTGATACTTTCTGTATCTTTTTTACATGTTTGTTAAACACTAATATGTCTGTAATTGGAGCTTTTCTGCCTAGGAGTCTGCTGAAAAAGGACCTGTATCCACTCGGACTTTCCCAGTAAACAAATGTAAAATAAATTAAAAAAAATAAATAAATAAATAGGCTTCACACTGAACATCCCGCAAGCAGAGTCTTTGGCCTGTTTCCCAAGACAAATCACACTCTCTGCATTTCAGTGCCTTCTAGTGCTGACCTACTTCCAGCAACTGTACTTTGAATACACACAAATTCACACACAATGAAAGCTTTCCATTTTGCCTGATGAGCTTGTATAGCCATAGCCACTTTAAAGGGATGTGCTCTGTAACCATGGTGAACTTTCTGAAACACATGAGTTGAAGTTTTTATAAAACTCAGGTTATGTCCATGCAGTATTTTTCTTAAGCTGCAGTAGATAGACACCTGCCTGGACTGAAGTGGGCAACTGAGATTCTCTGTGGGATACCCTTTGCCTTTAAAGGAACCTGGCTGCATGTAGTCCCCCCACCCCATGATTTGAAATATCTTCCTGCATGATAATGTCTTGATAGCAGTCAAGATTAGCTACAGCAGAAAGAGGACCCAAAGCCTCTTTAAGCATTTGAAACACCTGCTCACAAGCTAAAGGTCAGGCAGCTTTATCTGTGCTATTCTTTATAATAAAGTTTTTGAGGGGTTGGCGTACATGCTATATTGGGTGACAAATTTCCTCTAATCCCCCAGTGTCCCAAGGAGTGTCTTCACTTGTTCCTTGGTAGGAGTAGTAAGCTGTATCTAAATGGCCTCTACCTTGGCAGATCCTTGCTGAATCTTACCATCACTCATTCTGTGACCCAGACAAGATACTTCTGCCATACCCATATGACACTTGTTGGCTTTAATAGTTAGCCATGCCCTTTTTAGCCTTCCCAATACTGCTGTAACATTTTAAGCATGTTCTTAGTACTGTCTGTAGTTTGCAGTATCACGCAGGTAAGCCGAGGCATAGTCCCTAACTCCTACTAGACTGTGGTCTACCACCCTATGGATAGTAGTTGTAGAATTCTTCACCCCAAAGGTTAACTTGGTAGATTTATATAACCCTAGAAGGGTTACAAAAGCTGACTCCACTGTTGCTGCAGGCTTCAAGGGTTCCTGCCAGCAACCCTCAATACTTTGACACCCACCCTACCAGCCACCCTAAGGCTTTGTCTGTCCTGGGAATAGGTTAAACATTTGAATATGTGTTAATATTCAGTTTCCTGTAGTGTACACTGACTCTAGCACTGACGTCTTTCTTTGAGACTAGTACCAGTGGTGTGGTCCAAAAACTGTTGAACTCCTGGATCTCCTCCAGATCCAACATCTCTTGCAGTTCCTGTTTCATGGTCTTCTTAACTTACTTAGGCACCCTATAATGGGTCTGTTTGATAGGCCACTGATGTCCTGTGTCCACCTAGTGCTCTTCTAGGTGAGTATACCCTGGTTTACCATTAAACAAGTCCTCAAAGTCCTGTAACACAGCCCAGAGCCCCTGAATCTGGTTATGAAATAGCTGCTGCTGTGAAAGGACTACCTTGTCTACTGAGGTGACAGACCAAGCCCTGCTACAAAGGTTTATCGCACAATCCCTCCCATCTTTCTTTCTCTATCCCTCTCTTGGTCACTCTCTGTTATATGGTAAATCTTCATCATATTAACACAGTAGAATTTGTTCTTCTGCCTTCTGATTGGCAACTGTACCCTATAGTTAACATCACCTTTCTCACTATAGGAAAAGGACCCTCTAGTGCTTCAGTTTGTGTCGAATAGGAATAAGCAGTAGCACATTCTGCCAAACAGATTACTGTCTGGCACTGGCTGTACAGTCATACCAGACTTTTCCTGCTGCTGTGCTTGTGCTGTTTTCTTTTTGCCATCCTCATTCCTTCTGTGTAGGCCTTATCCTGAAGATTAGGAGATATTCTACAACAGATTTCTTGTGGGAATGACAGTCATCTCCTCACTAGTTATGAATTAAATACAGGAGCCCCATCATCCTGTGGCCATGTAGCAACTCTCAACATGGTGGTTATCCTGTGGACTTCTGTAGTACCTCTCTATATTCAAAGGGGAGATTGGGCAGATACCTGTCCCTTTCCCACTTCACCTGGTCTGTGAATGCTCTCAGCATAATCTTAGCATACAGTTAAATTTCTCTAGCAGACAACTGGCATGTAGATGATACAAATCAGTCTTTAAATGTTTTCGCTGACAACACCTTCACAAGCAAGTGAACAGGTCTAATATGTAATCAGCATTTCTGGGAAACCTATCTTGGTAAAAATTTCTAACAGAAGATTTTTCACATTCTTTGTCTCAGTAAAGGAAAGGGCCATACCTACAGGTATCTAGTAGCATAGTTTATCACCACTCGAGGCACTCCTTAGAATGGAGAACATCGACATCTGTGCAGTGACAGAGACCTGGTTCAAGGCTCTAGAGAGCACCCCTTCATTACCTGGCTATAATTCATACCACACCTTTTGGCCACCTAACCTGGACTGAAAAACACTAAAGGTGGAGGCATGTCCATATTCATTAAGGATATCCACACCTCCAGGCTAGTTGCACAACATAATGCATCCGAGATTATCCAAGTGTAGCTAAATCTGGGCAAGACCGCAATCCAAATTGTAGCTTGCTACAGATCCCCCACCATGCCCCAGGATTCCCACTCCTCATTTCTTGATACACTGGAAAATATTGTGTACAATCTAACACCCTAATAATGGGCGATTTCATCCCACCATTAACTGGGAAAACTACTCCTGTACCAACTCTTGTGCTCAACTTTTTCTGGAATTCATAAATTCCAGCGCCTTGGATCAACTAATCCACACCCCCACCAGGGGCAGCAATATCCTAGACCTGGTCATTACCAACATGGACAACCGGTGTTCAACACCAGAGGTCAGTTCCTCATTGGTCAGAAACGACCATAAGCTAATTGCCCTAGACATCCACATACCACCCCCATCCCCCATTAGGGAAACCACCGTAAAAAATTTGTCCAAAGCCAACTTCATGCTTCTTAAGACAGAAGTGGCAAACTTCACAACACCCATGCTGATGGACAATAGAGGTACGACTGCTGAATCCTATACAAATGCACTTTATAAGCACTTACACGAGTGCATGGATCGTGCAATCCCTAACAGAACCAAGATGCTATCTTCAAAAGAAGGAAGACAATCTGGTGGTCCCCTGCTATAAACAAACTCTACAACAGAAGAAAGAAACTGTTGCAAAAAAGAGTAAAATCCCATGACTGAAGAACTCCCTGGTCAGCCTCAGTAAGAAGCTGAGATCCCTCATAAAATCCTCCAAATCTAGTTATGAAAACAAAATCGCCACTGATTCTAAAGACAACCACAAAGCATTCTATAGCTATGTCAAGAATCTCAATGGCAACACTTAGATCTGCTCTGACTTACAGCACAATGGCACTAAATATACAGAACCAACTGATATTGCCAACATCCTGGCAGATAGATTCAGTGCTAACTTTACCCCTCTATCACCCCCTAAAGGGCCCATCTCTATACCGGAAGAATGCAAATTTCCTGTAGTCACGGCTGCACAGGTAAAAAACACACTCTCCAAAGCCAAGAACACAGCATCTATGGGACCCGACAACATTCCAGGCTGTGTTCTATATGAACTACAGAACAAACTGACACCCCATCTAAGTACTATATTCAACCATAGCCTCACCTCAGCCTTTCTGCCCACTGAATGGCACGCAGCAACGGTTATCCCACTCCACAAAGGGGGAGCCATCACGGACCCTGGGAACTACCACCCCATTAGCCTGATGAGCCTGGTCTGCAGGGCTATGGAACGTATAATCATGGAACTTCTAAACAATGACATTGGTAATCTCCAAACTCTGGACCCTACCCAGTTCGGGTTTGTAAAAGGCAGATCATGTCTCCTAAATCTGATAGACTTCTTTGAAGCAGTCACCAAAGCCGTAGATGAGGGTAAGATGGTTCACACAGCCTATCTAGATCTCGCCATGGCTTTCGACACCATCCCCCACTCTGGAATTGTAGATGAACTCATTAAACTAGGTATAAATCCCTATGCCACAAGATGGGTTGCCAACTGGCTCAATGACAAAACCCACACTGTGAAAGTAGCAGACTCTAAATCCAACTTCAGACCAGTGACAAGTGGAGTACCACACGGTTCAGTATTGGGTCCTCTCCTGTTTGGTATCTACTTCTCTGAAGTACAGGCTAACACAGAAGGTCTTTGGCTAACAAAGTTTGCAGATGACTGCAAACTAGGAGCCATAATCAAAACTCCTAATGATGTGGACATCCTACAAAAGGGCCTCACTGAGACAGATGCCTGGTGTCAAAGCCATTCCCTCAAGCTCAATGCTAAAAAGTGCATTGTCATCCCGTTTGGTAAAAACTCTGTACCCATGAAGTACCACATAGGCGGTAGTCTACTTAACACCAAATGTTTGATAAGAGACCTTGGGAAATAGGTGGACAGTAGTCTCTGCTTTGATAATCACATTGCCACAGTAGTCAGGAAATCCTTCTACGTGGCACACCTCATCACAAAAGGTTTCTCATCCAGAAAAAAGGAGGTCATTGTTCCCCTCTAATCATCACTCATTAGACCCATTATAGAGTACAATGCCCCTTTTGGTATGTACCTCACAAGACATCTACAACAACTGGAAAGGCCTCAGAAATACCTCACAAAGAGGATTACCAGCTTCAAAGAGATGCCCTACGCAGACCGTCTCAAAAAAATGCCAGCTTTACTCCGTTGCATATCTCTTACTCAGAGGAGATTTCTGCCTAACATACAAAGCTATGTCAAACCCAGAGCTGTTGGACATGCTCCACTTAAAGAAATCCCAATCCCTATCCCTCTGAGCTACATGCTCTAGGGACCTAAACCTTGTCACCACAATAAACAGAACATGCTGGAGGGAAAGATTCTCCCAGAGACTTCCCATACTCTGGAACAAACTACCTATCTATATCAAACAAAGCTCCTCATTAGTACTCTTAAAGAAAAATCTTGATTATTGGATGGGAAATAGGAAATTCACCCCGGGGATCACCTCTGGGGCTCTGCTTGACAGAGGCACATGAAAATAATTTTCTTGGGTGGCAAAAGCCAGGGTACCATTTGGCTAGGCCTATGTAGGTCCTAGGGCCAATATCCTAGTACCTACCTATGAAGGGTATACCTCTTAAATGTAGACCGCAGGATACTAAGGGGCCCCACAATGTCCATAGCTACACTCCAAAATAATTCCTTAGTAATAGAAAAAGGCATCAAAGCAGCTTTTAGCTTTATCTCTTGCCTTGCCAATTCTGGCATGGCTGACATGCTTTATAGTACTCTGTCCCATTTATTTTTATACCTGACTGATAGAAATTCTGCATAAGCCTCATTTTTGTACATTTTATGCCCATAATATGCCCATAATACTATAGGCTGTCTGAAATGCCTATCAGAAGGCCCTTAGAACTACCAGCTGCCATATCACTTCCCCCCATAGCCCTCCCTTTGGAGTCCATTCTGTGTACAGTAACTCTTTCCCTGTCTACTGATTTCCCCTGCCTTTGAAAATCAGGAGTCTTCTTTGTTACCTCCATTGATTTTTATAAAGTAGATTCTGAAAGCTGTGTCTGTCCCAACATTCTTTTAGTTTCTTTCTGGCCCTTGACAGCTTCTTTTTCAAAGGAAGTCTGATAGTAGTGCCTTAAATTCAGGCTTGCTACTGCCTTCTAATTTACCCCTTAAAATACCCCCTTCCAGTGGAAGCCCACTAACTTTCAACAGCTGTGGAACAGATTCAGGCTTGCTGCTACTAACTAGCCCCCTTGAAATAGCCACATCTCCAGTCTTGGTTAGATGTATGAGTGCTGGCTAGATCTTCCCTTAACTGCTTTTTCCACTTGTTAGAGTCCATGCCTGGCTATGTGTAAAATATGTTCACAAGGCATTGTATAATCTGAATTTTTTTCTTTTAAAATATTCACTGAGACATCATTAAGCACTGCTAACTGCATCTTTCTCTTCTCAATCTAAGTATATTCTGGCTAATGTACCTGAAAAGGTGACCCTCTCAAGAACTCTAATTTGAATGAACTTTCCTGATAAGTATTGTTCTCTCTTAATCACTGCAGGCTTAACAGTAGTTATGCCTGATGCTCTATCCTTCTTGGCAACTGTGTCTTTCCTGTCCAACAGGATAGGGTACAAATATGTGTGTTAGTTTCATGCAGTAGCTGTCTGTAAATAACCCACCACCATTGTAGTACTACTCCAGCTTGCTCTCTACCATGGCTTTTGTTCCCCACCTCATCTAAGTGGATATTGGTATCATATGTGCCCCCTTTGGTTATACTGTAAACATTTGACCATGAGACCCATGCATGTACTAGAACTGATGGCTAGTCTTCCTTCTTTGCCTGTGAAGCCTGCTGTGATGGCTTAGGTCATCACATGAACCTTCTTATATCCATCTGTACTACTGGGTACCACCTTCATGTACAGTTTTAACTTGCTAACTAGCTAGAGGTCCGCAATAAAAAGCGATCTGATGAAGTTTGTATATTACAGCCAAAACTGCTAATCATGCTTGTTTTAGTGAATAAAGTTGGATCAGTTGCCATTTCTGAGTCCTGCTGCTTTTTATTGTGGATTTTACAACTTTCATCTTCTAATGAGTTACACTCTGGTCTGCTAACCAGATTCTCATGTCCTCAGAAAGAATACTGAATTTTTATTCCCTCACCAAAAGTTCTGCTAGCTTTTTGAATATATTAACTTGACATCCAGCCATTTACCAATGAAACTAAGCGCCACTTTCTGGAATATAATCACTCGGACTGTTATTTGCATATCTTCTATGCTCTCTGAGTTTTCTGTGTGCTTCAGGAGTCATTTGGAAACACACAAATGAACATCATTTAACAAATCATTTAAATCTGAGACATCATGGATTGCCTTCCGTGTGAGAAGAGGAGCTAAATACCTCATATCCTTCCCTTTGTTGATGTGATGTTGATTATATATCATTTCAAATAGTGCGATGACTTTGGTAGTTTTGTTTGACTATTTATACTGTGGAAATGTAGAAGATATGCAAATAGATATCAAAGAAAAGTACAAAATAAGAAATTCATTGGTGACCCCAAAAAGTGTTGTAGAAAACAAGGAAACAAAGCAAAAGGAATAGAAACACCACCAAAAAAGAAGAAATAGACACATTTTGCAGAAATATTTATGAAGTCCCTGTGGAACATAATAAAGGTGCTGAATGGATAGAAAAATTAAAAGGAACATTAAAGAGCTGTAAAGTAAAGGATATGAACTGGGATGAAGTAACTGCTAGAGAAACTGAAATCAAGTTAAAAAAGCTCCTAATTAGAAAACCCTGGGCCCAGATGCACCAGCTAACATTTGGCTAAAAGTATTATAATCTTTGCACAAAGATTTAGTCCTGAATAAGATTTACTTTTATGTGGATCCTGAATGGACAGCAACCGAGTTAACAACAGGAAAAATGATATTCCTCCTTAAGTGTGAACCTGCAAGCCATCGTAAAACTATAGTCCAAAACCTAGTCTTCCAGCTGTATACAAACTATTTACTGGAATTGATCCTGACAGAGTTTGCAGTCATTTGGGGGAAAAAACTCAGTTATGGCAATAGAACAAAAGAAAGTCTTGGAACAAAGGATCATTTGTTCATAGGAGATTACTATGCTAACGGCCTAAGAGCCCTTACAAGCCTAGCCAATATAACCCAATTTTACTTGATATATTGGCCTCTAGGGCAAGAGGATGGCAAGGGTTCGTGCTTATGCCTTGAGTATATTACTGATTGCCCCTGTCCATAAGAGACATAGCTGATACCCCAGGTGTGAATTTGCAATTCCCCATCCATTGATCCAAACTGTAGTTGAAGAGGACCAGGGATGGGCTCTGCTTAACATGAATAGGAAGCCTGTTCCAAAGAAGGGGCAATCTCTGACGTGTGTTTGTTGCTCCAGCATATTTTGTTTGAGTGGCTACGATTAGATCCTTAGACCAGGTGACCCTTGTGCTGTCTGACTTGTGGATGTGTAGCAGCTCCATCAGAGCTGGATTTGTGAATGCCTTGTAGGTCAGGCATAGGTCACATCTTAATAGTTGTAGGAGACAGAGGAAAAGGACAGGGCTTTTAGTGTATCCTCATAGGACATGTTATTTACACTCTGTATTTTCTTTGTGAGGAACCTGTGAGGTCACTCGAGCTGCTGTAAGTGCCCAGTCAAGTACATGCCAAATGGTGCATTGTACTCTTATTATTGGTCTATTAAGGGCTGACTACAGTGGGACTATAATTTCCTTGTATCTGGATACCATACCTTTACTTATAATTTGTGCTACAAAAATTACTTCCTCACCACTGTGGACACATGATGGTGAAAGTTCAGGCTGCTATCTGTCTATGTACATGGGTCTATGTCAGAAGATCAAAAATTCAAAAGACTGAAAATCAAAATATCTAAAACTCAAAATATTGAAAATATTTTTAATGCTAGGAGCTATGCCCCTCCCCTTTACCTCTCATGTGGGGGGCTGTGCCTCCCCCCATTAATTGTATATACCAACTGTAAGATCGCGCAGCACTGTAGAAAGGGCAAATTCCATTTTCGATATTTTGAGTTTTAGAATATTATGATTTTCAGTCTTTTGTGTTTTCAATCTTCTGAAGGGGATCTCCCTAAGCTTGCAGTCATAAGCAAACTTTGTCATCCAGAGGCCTTCCACATTAGCCTTGACTTTAGAGAAGTATATTCCAAACAGGTGTGGTCCCAGCACTGAGCCCTGTGGCACACCACTAGTAACTGGCCTCTTGCTTGATCTGGATTCACCCACGTTAACCAAATGTGTCCTGTCCATGAGCCAACTGGCTAGCCATCTGGTGACATAGGGCTTTATGCCCATTTTTGTGAGTTTATTTATGTTATCTGAATGGGGAGTTCTGTCAAATGCCTTGGCCAGGTTGAGGTAGGAGGAATGTATTGTTTTATCCTCATCCATGGCCTTAGTGACTTTGTGAAAGAAATCCACCAGATTCAGTAGGCATGACTTGCCCTTGACAAAGCCAGACTGTATCAGTCCCAGTGTTTTGAGGTTTTCTATACCATTATTTATCAAATCCACGATTATTCTTTCCATGGCCATACACATAAGACTAGTCAAACTTATGGATCTATAATTTTCTAGGTCAGTAGATGGTCCCCCTTTATGCAGAAGGATGACTGTAGCTGTCCTCCACTCTACTGGGACAAAGCCAGTCTGGAGGCAGTGATTAAATAGAGAGCCTAATAGGCCTGATAAGTCCTGATTTAAACTCTTTAAGAGGCAACCTGGTATTTTGTCAGGCCCCATTGAAGCCATATTTTTAGATTTAGAGAGCACATTGCCAACCTGTTCTTTGGCGATAATTGGTGGTGGAGTGGTGGAGGGTGTTTCTTGGAGGAGAACTGGGGGTGATGGGAGGTGAAATTTGAGATGAATTTGTAAGGCAAATATATCTTCTGGCTATGTATATGTGATGCCATCTACAACTAATTCCACACATTGTTGGGCATTGCTGTTAAGATTGCAGACGTACCTGAAAAATGCCTCATGGTTAATCCTAGTTTTGGAAGCTGTTTTTACCTCAAAGTCTACTTTCAGAGGCTTAACTAGTTCCCCAATTTACTTGTTTGGACTGATGAGAGAGACATTTTGCTCTGTTATATACATTCCCTCTTACTTCTTGGAAGGATTTTCTTCCTTTTGCTATACAACCTATTAACATCAGGGGTTCTCCAAGGTGCCTTGTTTTTGCGGTTTGACCTGGGTTTATTTTGGTCTGAAAGTTCTGTTTATATGCAGTTGTTTATACACCTCTGCATGGTTTTCTGTGTTTTTTGGATTTGGGAGAGCTTAGAAAATAGCTATACTGTCCCTTAATAGTGGGTAATGTACCTTAGAGAAGTTTTTAAAGTTTTTGGGGTTAGGTGGGGAGACTAATTTTACCTTCATTTCAAGGGAAATCACTTTGTGATCTGATCTTACCATTGAGAACATCACACTCTCCCATACTTATGAGTACCAGATCTAGAATATTTGTTTCCATAGTGAAAGTCCAGTCTTAGCTACTCCAGGACATTTGAATTTACAAAGTCAAGAAATCTTTGGCCTTGCATGTTAGTGGTCATGTATACCTCCCGATTAAAGGAGGGATAGTTCAAAATCACCCATGAGTATGGTATTGGGCTGCATGGTGAGTGAGTCTAGTAACTTCAGGTATGTTGTATGGGTTTTGTGGTTCATGATCGGGGACCTATAGCTAGCAAAAATATAGTAATGTATTTTTCCAGTCGTTAGTTGTACATGGAGTAGCTCAAGCATGTCATATTGTCTGACCACCCTTGAGTAGTTCTTATCCTTTATGTAGATAGATATACCTCCACCATACCTCCACCTTTTGCTCTTTTATGTTCAATGGGTGGTTGGAACGTATGAAAGGTGTTATAGCCATGCACTGCTGGAGTGCTTTCCATGGCCTTGAACCAGGTTTCAGTAACTGCGCAGACATCAGCATTCTGCAGGGTGAGGAGAGCTGCTAAGGAGTGTAGTTTCTTGTTGAGACTCCTAACGTTGATCAGTAACAACTTTAGCTTTTCCTGAGTAGCTTTTGCTATGCTGGAAGGTTTATCTGTTTGGCAATGCCTAAAAAGGCACTATGGGGTGGTTAATCTTTTGTCCAGTATACAAAATCCTGGAAGTGACAGGTGAAGACCATCCCTGACAAAGCAGTGTGGCATATCAATGATGTCCTCTCAGGCTGGCAATTATTGGACCCCTTTGCAGGGCCGGCCTTAGCTGATATGGCGCTGTAGGCGAAGTAGTGCTCCAGTGCCCCATAAGCCCCACCCAGGTCATACTCATGAAACACCCCTACAAGCCACACCCACAGGTAGGTCACTCCCCAAAAAAGCCACTTCAGTCATTCACTTCCCAAAAAAACCAGTCCAGTCATTTTCTTTAATTATTTAAATTCATAGAAGAAAGGATACCTTGTAATGTAGTTTAAACTGAAAGTGAAGATGAAAATTTCCTTTAATAAACCTGCTTTATCTGTTGCTCCTTCACACATACTTTACTATAAAAGTCATGTCTTCAGAAAATAGAAGCCTATGTGCCTTGGTTCAAAGGGTTGCTTAGGTTAATCTAAACAGTTTAATTTACTCTGGGTAGGCGAGCAAACCTTACAACTCAGGAAAGTAGAATAGCAACCTCTCTCCTCCCTGTGTACAGAAGTTTAAGCTAAAACAGCACAAACACAGATAGCCATTTAATAAACAATACAATCTTACAATGAAAAGAGGCTTAGCATGAACAGTAAAATTATCTGCCACTGAAATTGCATGAAAACCCATATTTATAGAAAATGCATCTGGTCAGTGGAGGATTAAGTTTACGTTTGGGCTGTTTTCAAAACAGACTCCTTGCACACATTTTTATATATCGTTATATGCTACATTATACATGTACTCTTTGGTTCAAATCAGTCAATAAATAGGGAACAGCACAATTTACAACTTTAAAAAAGTAATCAGATTAGTAATACTTGCCACAAGTAACTGTCCAGTCATTTTTTTTATAAAGTGTGACCTGTCAGAAATAACCAAATTCACACCATTGGCAGAAACAAGTCTCACTTGCAGACCCATAAACAAACACCACAGATGGCCCATCAGATGATCAACTACAGCAAGTTCACCCAAACCATGAGATGCATCCAAAATTGTATATAAAGATCTGGAGATTACTAAAAGACCAAATATTTGTAGTAAACGATTCCACATTCTTGATATTCCTTAGTTGCAAACCTATCTCCAATAGTAATATTATTTCACAACTATTTACAGAACCATACTATGCAATCTAGAAATAGAATGACTGGAAGTCAATTTAAATGACAAGATTTAAAACAAAACTCTTTCAAAGCCTCCAATCTTACTATACTGTCTAGCTTCCAAAATGCCTCAACTGTTCATGCTACTCAAAGATTCCTCCTTTGCCAAACTATATTATGCCTGGTGAAGACAAGCATTAATTATTTTAGCAAGGTGGGTCTGGTAGTTTGTAGTCTAGTGTTTGATTTCCTCAGTGACAGCAGTGGCCAAATTCCCAGCACCTCCCTTCGGCCGCCTGCCCAACCCATATAGCCTGCAAAAGAAGGTGCAGTTTGACTTGCCGTACGTGCAGGGAAGGGGTTTACTTACTGGAGGAGCCAGGTTAGGGAGTGGGAGTGAGTGGTTTATGTGAGCTCACCAATCCCAGATGAAGGGACTGGTGTTATGCTTACAGCCAAAGTGCACCCTAGTGAATCCTGTAGCATGTGTCTTTGGCTGAAGGCAGATTTTAATTCATTTATTCATTCATTCAATAGCTGAGAGTGAGAACAGGTTGATGCTGTGGGTAGTGTTGCTTTCAATGAATATATTCACTCTGCTAAGTTAGGGTTTCCCCTTTCTGTGCATACCTAAAATCCCCCAACCCTAGATGCATTCATGATTACATGAAGACTGCTCCCAGCTTTCATCCATCTTAAAGGAAGACTGGCAGTCTTAGAGGTCACAGACCTCCAAGATCATTCTCTCCCTGGACAGTGAGGCCCACTCTCATCAGGATTCAGCCAGGGATGACTGGGAATAAGGGGAACATATCAATGGTGAGAAGATGGATACTAAAAATAATTCATTAGCATATTTTGACACTGGCTTGTTGAATGCTATCTCTACAGGACTGGGGACAGGAAAAGCACTATAAAATATACACTACCAACAGCAATGATGCAGTTATTGTTTTATTTGTTCTTCTTTTTATATTTACAGTGACTGAAGTGGGATTATGTGGCTGTGAATAATAGCAGCAAATTAAAATACCAGTATTTGCATTCCTTACTTTAATTATAATAACATCTTTGCTTAAGTGGAACCCAATTTAAGACAAATATTTGGCCTAAAATTCTTGCATAATACATGAGTATAACTGGTAATTACTTCATACTAATCTGATGTAGACTACATTTTTTATTATTATAATAAAACTGTGATATCCTGACTCCTGATACAATTATAGTAAAATTATTTGTTGAAATGTATTAAGACCCAGTAGGAAAATAAATTATCTCTCAGATTCTAGATATTTTACAAAAAAAAAAACAAAACCATACTTCTCTCACTACTACTTAAGCAATAACCCACTTCTGGGTGTGGGTAATTCTGGATTTACCCACAGTTTGTGTGGTTTGGTCACGAGGGCGTAGCCTGAGTGGCCAAACAAAGACAACATTATTTAAGAAAAAAATACTTACTTTTCTTAAATAATGCTTCTGTGCTGCCCTTACGCAGCTGCCCGGTATTCTGGAGCAGTTCTGATGTACTGCGCATGTGTCTGCTTACACAGTACATCAGCATTGTGTGTAGAGGAAGCAACAGAGAAAGGAAGATCTTTGTTGCTTTTTAAAAGTGTATTGCTATGTTAAATGAGTTTAACATAGCGAGACAGCTTTAAAAAAACAACCTTTCTCCGTTGCTTTTTTTAAAGTTGTCTCGCTTTGTTAAACTTGTTTAACATAGTGAAATTACAGCAACGGAGCTCTTCTGTTCTTCGATGCTGTCTAAAAAAAAAAGACATACTAATGGAAAAAGTCCGGGCGACCGGACCTTTTTCCATTAGTATAAATCTGATTTACAACGAGCACGCTGACCAATCAGCGTGCACGTTTTGGAATATTGATGGGGGGGTCATTGTATAATGTTCAATAATTCCATGTGGAAGACACCTGAGTTCTTTTTACTTTTACTACCTTCCATTCTAAGAACATGGTCTGCAAGATTCATTTTACTTCTGTTTTAATAACTTACATTTATGGACTTGTAATAATATTCTACAATATCATATATGTCATTGTATTACTTACAATAGAACATGACCCTATGCGGCTTGCAGTTTTCAGTTTCATGTTTTTATACTCCTTCTGTTTGTGTAAGCACACAGGAATCTAATACAATTCACATTGCTGTATGCAGAGTCTTTCCCCCTTACCTTCGATAGTATTTTCTTTATATAGCTATTCTTAGATTGGTTAGCCTAAATTTGTTATTTCTTGTCCTTCTTTTCATTTTTTATCTGTTTAGATCAGCTGATATATTTAGTCTATCCATAAATAAGAAATAAACTAAATTAATTTTTCACTGCTATAAAGTATATGGTTTATTTACAGCTATCTGCCATTGGATGGAATGAAGTTAATTGCTGTCAAACTAGTGCAATTATTACTAGTCTGAATCTATCATTCTTGATTTAGTGACTAAGATTCCTATATCAATTTAATGCCTAAAGGCTAGGGGATTAGTAGTGTGATTAAAATATTTGACTATTCACAATTATTAAAGATATTGCTAGATTTTTTTTTAAATCTTCCAGAAGACACACATCTCTAAAAATATCATATTAAGATACACAAAAAAGGCTACCTTTTAGCACTGCCCTCCATAGGATCATAGAATCATAGGAGATTATTAGGCTATCGACCCAGAGGTCATTTTAAGTCTAGTCATTTCAACCCAATATAATACCATAGCAGTACTAGTCAATACATAATATTGCATTTAGTGATGACTGTCCATGTCCAGGAGGGTCGTGGGCACTATCCCCAATAAGAATTTATGGTGCCCCATCAACTTGTCCAGATTCCTCTTGAACAGTGTCATAAAGGTGCTCTGTTTCACATATATTCATAGTCTGTTCCAATGATGTGGCAGTTGCTGGGAGATAAATCTGTCCCTCCAGCATGTCCTATTAAAGTCACAGGCCATATTTAAGTCCAGTCATTACTGAGGAAAAATTAACAGTTGCTGTTCTGCTTCAAATATTCCCCAAACATCTAACATTTTAAGTTAACTATAACATTCTAAAGAATTCCTTAATATTCTAAAACATTTTATATGATGAACACAAGCTTATCATAACTAATCTCTTGTTACCTATGCAGATGTTAAAGCAGCTACATTGATATTTATTACCTTACTTTACTTTATGCAACAGGACATTATTGTAAGAAGAGTTCTTTATTTTATTTTATTTCTTCCTCTTATACCACATTAGCACCCAGTCCCATGTGATAGTAGCAAATTCCACCTTATTCATTACTCAAATTATCCTGTCTCCTGTGCTGTTTACTACTTCCTAAGTGCTAACTTGTTACACTTTACTATTTCCCCTTCTCCACCTCTCTATCACTGAGGTTACATATCTGGATGGCGTCTGAGCAATACCATGCTTGAAACTGGTTCCTAACAAGCACACACATTGGAAGTGAATAATATGTGGCTTAAGCAAATAGTACTTCAGCTTTACTTAGGACAACCATAAAAAAGCACATAAAATACACAGTTATGTCCAGGTATAAATCTGTGTTAACTAAATTTACACTATTTTATAATGTGTACAACATTGGTCATCTTTTCAAGCCACCAAACAGCTCCGCATTCAAACCAGCAAATAATGAAAGCTATCTTGCACACCTCTAGGTACACTCCTAATCAGCTCAAGAAGTACATGATGGTCATATCAAAATGGAAAACAAGTGGCAAACTGCTGTAAATAGACACCGCAACATCTTCTCACATGTAGAATAGCAGTTTTGAGCTGCCACTGCAAACTTGCACTCATGTAAATGGCTTCAAAGACTATGTGCCAAGACATGACATACATAAGATCTTACTATGACTGTACAGATAGTCAATACTGCTACTCAATCAGCTTCCATGAAGGCTTTGAAAAACTATAACCCCTGGGAATGTACTAAGAGGGGGCAAACATTTTGTAAGATTATGCAATGTTTCCCAACACCGCGGTGGTGCAGCGGTAGCATTGTTGCCTCACAGCAAGAGGTTCTCCCATTCGATTCTCGGCTGGTGTGCAGGGAGTGCCTTCTGTGTGGAGTCTGCATGTCCTCCCCGCGGTCGAGTGGAGTTCGAAAGACATGCGTGAATGGGCGTGCCTTTGTTGAAGGTTGGGCATCAAGCTGGCAACTCGGCACCGTAAAAACCTACCGCCAATCATTAGTGGACTGGAGTTCCGCTGTGGTGACCCCTAACCGGGAAAAGCCGAAAGACAACAACAACATGCAATGTTTCCCAAACAAATATGAAGAGAAGAAACACAATTAACAATAAGTCATTAAAAATGTTCAGAAACAATTTCTACATTTGCTTATTCAAGAGTTCTGGCCATTTAGTAATAACTTTACTTAATAAGCACCTGGCTGCAGCCAATGTACTCCAATACAAAAAAGTCTGTTGTTAGTGGGTAAATATATGCATGCTTATTTCCATGCAAAGCCAATGGGCTCTTGCAGTTCAGTCAACCTGCATGCTTCAAATAAAATAAAGAAAGGAATATAGTAAAAAATATGGCCATAATATGCAACAAATGGTCTTGCCACTCAAGCAGGTGGAGGAGTCAAATAGCCCACCGTATGCCTAGATCATTTATGTTTCACAGGCACTGTCTAAAACTGTGGGGATGCTTACTGTTAATGTTTCAGTGAATTATGGTTAGCCTAACCATATCGGAGTGCAACATTCTTATACCTGCTCCAACACTCTTTCAAGGAAGGCGGAGACTTGTAATTGCACTTTCATAACACAGAGGATCTGCATCTAAAACCTTGGAAAAAGCTGCCCGTCCCCAAAACATAGCATACCGTTCCTCCTTACAGCAGACTCGAACCGCGAAGTAAGGTTTTTTTTTTTTTTAAACTGTTCTAGCCAACCTGCAGTTGTAAGTGGGAGGGCGCTCACCCCCCTTCCCCATAGTTCCAGCTTCCGATTACACTTCAGCAGGGCACCGAGAAGAGCGCAAACTTTGTTAATCAAAATAAATAAAAACTGCAACCTTTAAGAGGCTGGCCTTTACAGCGCCCTAGGCAATCACCTAGTTTGCCTATGCCTAAGGCAGCAGTGCCCCTTTGGAATGACACCAGTAGCTAAGCTAGTTGTTAAAGTCATGTTCTGCTGGTATTGTGACAGCATCCTCGGAGATGGAAGAATGCTAGACTCATACCTGCCTGTAGCACATATTCCAAGAGCTCAAACATGTCTCTCTTCATATAGTCCAAGGAGGTATATCTAGGGTCATTCACACCCATATGGACTATGGCTTAGTTATACTGGTACTTAGGGGTAAGTGACCTGAGTACTTGCATGATCTGGCAGATCCCAGCCCTTGACAGTCAACTGTAACCTTCTCCTTATCCAGCCTGGTAAGATGGACATCAGTATATCTCACAGTCTCCTGTGACGAGAATATGGGTTGTGGAGTGCTTCGCCTTTTGGGCTTGGTAGATGAAAAACGTGTTGTGATGGAAATTGTCTTGTTTGTGTGCATACAGGGTTTCTGTGGACTGTGCCTGAGAGGCCTTTGAGGTTTGGGTAAGTTACACGTGAACACCTCTGCATATGTGGGTCTATCTGTGTGATAAATCCTTCGAGGTGCAAAACGAGAGATGAAAAATGTTCCACAAACCAAGTTTTATTAGCCAAAAGTAAAATACAAATCAGACCAACGAGAAGTTCATAAACGCATTAATTAGAAACCACAGCGTTTTTGTTTTATTTCACAGACTTCATCAGATAAAAATCAGTATGAATAAAGCCATATATATAGTAAAAACAGCCTGATAATTGAATGCTAATTACTCTAATTAATTAAAATTTTAAAGGAACAATTACATAAAAATGTGAATGAACATGGACTTATTCTCTTATATAAATCTCACATCATTTAAGTAAAATTAAAAAAATAAATTATGTAGCATCTTTACATTCTATACTATGTTTAAATAGGGCATTGGTTTCTTTTCTTACTATAACTATAAAACCTTTACTAAAATTAAGGGCGGCTAAGGTTTAGGTTTGGTGAAAAAAACTTTTTAAAAGTGGCCACTAGATGGCATTCATTTACAAAGACTGGTGTGCCTTTAGATTCACAATAGAAGAAAATAGCGCATTAAACACATAATTAAATAGAAATAGGTAGTTTTATCAAAAAGTTTTATTCCTAAACTCTTTTATATTGTATTCGCACATTGAAATATATCATACATAATTTATTTTTTAAATTTTACTTAAATGATGTGAGATTTATATAAGAGAATAAGTCCATGTTCATTCGCATTTTTATGTAATTGTGCCTTTAAAATTTTAATTAATTAGAGTAATTAGCATTCAATTATCAGGCTGTTTTTACTATATATATGGCTTTATTCATACTGATTTTTATCTGATGACGTCTGTGAAATAAGACGAAAACGCTGTGGTTTATAATTAATGCGTTTATGAACTTCTCGTTGGTCTGATTTGTGTTTTACCTTTGGCTAATAAAACTTGGTTTGTGGAACATTTTTCATCTCTCGTTTTGCACCTCGAAGGATTTATTGGTTTATTTTTGGTGATTTTTCCACCTTTCATTGTCTATCTGTGTGATCCTTTGTGGGTGCCACAAGTGATGTATGTGAATCGCTGATGACCAGTTTGTTGCTTTTTGCATCTGTATGTGAGAGCCTAGCCTCCATTGTCAGTGTGCAACTACATCTCTCACATACTGTATTTGTTTTTTTTCCAAGAATTAAGTGGTTGTCACTGTACATAAAGCATTTGCTACATTGCCTCAGGATACCCATGTCCACCAAGCCTGATGCAGAGATAAGAAAGTGCTTATCCATGGTTGTAGGTCTTAATGTGTACTTGAAAGGATAGGAGTAGAGGGCGTTTGTAAGCAGACAAGGGAAGGGTGCTTACTTGATGTAATCTGCAGCTAACCCAACCAGCAGTGCTGCCAGTGTTGAAACCAGATGCTCTCTGAGCAGCAATAGTCCTGGGTGCTATAATAAAATAAGCTAGACCTAAGTAGTCCTAACTAAATGCTGCTCAATGCACAAACTAGTTGCCATGTGCATAATTCTGGACTGAGGTAAAGTTCTGAGGTGTTTCAATAGTGTAATTTCAACTTCTGGTGATTGCATGTATACAAGGTATCAGTAACTGCTGCTGCACAAACAGCAGCTTCATGCAAACATGAGGCTAATGTACGATCAGAAAAAAACAACTTTAACAATGCCCGAAGGACAGTCAGGTAAGCACACAAATAGCTTTCTACCAGCAATTCCTGTATAGGTGAAATCAACCCTCTCCTACCACAAGAGTGCAGACTTTGACCCTCTTAATGTAAAATGACTAGTTTGGAGCTCAGTGTTAAAGGAACCACAAAGAGATGCCTAATATTGACTAAGAAACACTAGATACAGTGATTTCAGCAGTTTGAAAATGCAACTTTAAACACAATAAGTAGCACAGTAAACACTCACAGTATAATGGACATAAGCAATGTTTCTAGATGTTTGCATATGTACAGCGCTGAATTTATACTACACTGGAAATATAGAGAACTGACTACTTAGCCCACTGGCCAATAAACAACTACACTTTTTTGTGCTTCCCAACTCAGACAGACCAGGCAAACACCTACTGCCACAAGAAGAATAGTCCGCCTAATATAAAAGCACAGTAAAAGAATGTCCAGTGTGAAATGCTACCACAAACAAACTTAAACTTAAGGAAAGCCAATGAATAGTTCAAAGGAACAGCAGTGTGCTTTTCAACAGCTTATGAAAGTATGATTATTTGTTAAAAGTACTTTGCTTTGTAGAAATTATCCAAGAGCTAATCAATTGCACATAATTTATAAAGGCACTAAAAACAAGATAAACTGATTAATAAACTCTCTGGCCAATACAATGACTATATGCAGGAATCTCTAGTGTGTTTCCCCAACCTGTACAAACCAGGCTACCACCCACTGCCACTAAATGGAAAATCATCTGTCCTTTTGAGGAAAAAATACAGAAAAGAGCTTGCTAGAGTGTAAAAAAGCACTACTTTATCTAACACCTATCTAGATAATGAATGCAGCGCAAGTGAATCAGTAGAACAGACATTGAGAGGCAAAATGCACTTTTTTCAAAATAATCAAAAAGAATGGAAAATAATTCAGGATATCAACAGCAGTGTATAAAGAGATGAGCTTATAAAGCTTGATTTACAGTAAGGGTGGGCAACTTTAAAATCACCAAGATTAAAAAGCAGATCAAGGAATGGGAGGGTGGGTGAGAAAAATAACCAGCAGGGAATCACCAACAGTGCTTGTAGTTTTTGTAGGCCTTGGGTCTTATCAGTAAAGACAAGGCCACAGATATACTCTGTTTATTTAAGTCTCACTCAAGAGACAAATTAACCAGTGAAAAAAGCATGTGAAATGTGCACCCTGAGTGATTTAAGTGTCTGTCCGCAAAATAGAACAAAAACACCAGGCCAAATTGCTAAATAAAACCATTATAAGGTGTTTTAAAAGGGGGGTAATCTACATATGGCATTGTTTGATTACAAAAAAAAGCATTTGACAGCATCCCATATTCATGGATGAAGAAATGCTTACAGTTGTATAAGATAGATCATAAATTGATCAATTACGTCACAGCAACCATGAAACGGTAGCAATCCATTTTGCAGCTAAGCCATGACAAAGAGCAAATTTATATCTCATGGATAAAAATTCATAGGGGGATATTCCAGGGTGATTAATTGTCACTGCTGCTTTTTTGTCTTGCTGTTAACACATTAAGCTGCTTATTTAACAGATTATGTCATAGTTACAATTTGACTCGCAGAAAATAACCTTGTTTAAAGACTTCTTATCTACTTTTTGTGGAAGACATAAAACTGTATAGTTCATCAGATGAGGAGTTGAAAGCACAACAGCAAGTGATTAAAACTTTCCCACATTATATGAGAATATCATTAGGTCTTGATAAATCTGCAAAAGCAACATTTAAAGCAGGAAAGCTGGAGCACCAAGAAAATATCAGTCTAGGACATGAATGTAATAATATAAGGTAACTTGAGCAGGAAGGAGTGTATAAATATTTGGGAATTGATAAAGGATTGGCAATAAAAAATGAATAAATGCAAGTAGAACTCAGTAAGGAATACTTTAGAAGATTAAATCTAATACTGAAAACTGCCTTGATATCTAAGAATAAAGTCTAAGCTATAAACCAGTTTGCTCTTTCTGTTCTAAGTTACAGTTTTGGGGTGATTGAGAGGCCCCAAAAGGTAATGGATCAGTTGGACAGGAAAAGAAGAAAAGTGCTTCGTTCTTATCAAATGATATGTAAAAATCAGTGCATACCAAGATTATACATTCTTTATTTTGAAGGAGGTATGGGCTCCTTGAAATTGATTACCTTTATAAATCTGCAGTTGTGAGACTGCATATATATCTGCTGACCTCACCAGATCCAAACATAGTGACAAATTTTAAACATGAGGAAAAGAAGTCCAAGATGACTTCACTGCTTAGTTCCTAAGTTCATAGGTTCGTAGGTGTGTACTAAGCTAATGGCTCTGGGGCCTTTACAAGCCTAGTCATAGGATTACCCTAGCATAGTGCCACCTGACCTTAGTTACCAGTGCCTCTGTCGAGTAGAGCCACTGGAGTTATCCCCGGGGTGAATTTTCTGTTTCCCATCCACTCTTCAAGATTTCTGTTGAAGAGGGTCAGCGAGGTGCTCTGCTTGACATGTATGGGAAGTCTGTTCCATAGCATAGGAAGTCTCTGGGTTATGAACTTGTCCCTCCAGCATGTTCTGTTAATTGTGGTAATGAGGTTGAGGTCTCTGGACTGTGTGGTATGGAGAGATTGGGATTTCTTTAGATGCAGCATTTCTAACAGAGATGGGTCAAACATGGCTTTGTAAGTCAAGCAGAGATCGTCTCTAAGTAGGCAATATGAGGCAGAGAATAGTTGGAGTTTTCTGAGTCTGTCCACATAGGACAAGTGTTTAAGGCCTGGGATCCTCTTTGTGAGGTACTTTTGTGGGATCTCCAGTTGTTGCAGGTGTCTAATGAGGGACATGCCAAATGGGGCATTGTACTCTATGATTAGTCTAATGAGGAAAGAGTAGAAGGAGACAATGACCTCTTTCTTCCTGGATGCAAAACCCTTAGTAATGAGATGTGCCACATAGAAGCACTTTCTTTCCACAGTGGCAGTGTGGTAATCAAAAGGGAGGTTGCTGTCAACTTGTGTGCCCAGATCTCTTATAACACCTTCTTTGTTCAGTGGACTGCCATCAGTGTGGTAATTCATGGGAACCGGGGTTTTCCCAAAGGGGATGATGACACATTTTTTGGCATTGAGCTTAAGGACATGGTTCTGACACCAGTCGTTCATAGTGAGGCCATTCTGTAGGATGTCAACATCACTTGGGGGGGTTAATAATAGCTCTCAACTTGCAATCGTCTGCGAACTTTGTTTGCCAGAGTCCCTTTATGTTGGCCTGGACTTCAGGGAAGTAGATATCAAACAGGAGAGGACCCAGGACTGAGCCCTGTGGGACTCCACTCATGACTAATCGGCAGTCTGACTTGGAGTCAGCTACTTTCACACTGTGGGTTCTATCTGTGAGCCAGTTTGCAACCCACCTAGTGATATAGGGGTTGATGCCAAGCTTAGTGAGTTTTTCTATGATTCCTGAGTGGAGAATGGTATCAAAAGCATTGACCAGATCAAGGTAGGCTGTCTGAACCACCTTGTCTTCATCCACAGCTCTGGTGGCTGACTCAAAAAAGTCGACCAAGTTGAGCAGGCATGATCTACCCTTCACAAAACCTAACTGTGTGGTATCCAGAGTTTGGAGATTCCCTATATCCTTGTTTATTAGGTCCATGATGATGTATTCCATAGCTTTGCATGTCAGACTCATCAGGATAATGGGGTGATAGTTCCCAGGGTCTGTAGTCACTCCTCCTTTGTGGAGAGGGATGACTGTAGCAGTGCGCTATTTGGCAGGGACAAAAGCCTAAGGTGAGGCTGTGATTGAACAGGGCACTCAGGTGAGGTGCCAGTTCACTCAGTAGTTCATGTAAAACACAACGAGGAATATTGTCAGGTCCCATAGAAGCTGTATTCTTGGCCTTGGACAGTGCTGTTTTAACCTGTGCAGCAGTAATACTGGGTACCTGGCAATCTACTCATATTGTGATTGGTTCTTGGGGGGGGAGTAAAGTTGGCTCTGAATCTGTTGGCCAGTATACTGGCAATATCTGTTGGCTTGGTATAGGAGGTACCATTGTGCAGTAGCTCAGAGCAAATCTGGGTATTGCCATGGAGATTCTTTACATAAATATAGAAGGCCTTGTAGTTGTCTTTACTATCTGCTGCAATTCTGTTTTCATCCCTAGCTTTAGAGGATTTGATGAGGGATCTCAACTTTTTGTTGAGGCAGATAAGGGAGTTTTTCCAGTCTTGGGACTTCACCTTATTCCGTATCAGTTTCCTCCTTCTGTTGTACAGTTTGTTTATGGCAGGGGACCATCAGATTGGCTTCCTTTTTTGGGGGGAGAGTGTCTTGGTTCTATTGGGTATGGTGAGATCCATGCATTTGTGTACGTGTTCGTACAGTGTATTGGTGTATGATTCTGTGGTCACACAACTATTCTCCATTTGCATGGGTGTCGTGAAGTTAGCCACTTTTTTTTAGAATCCCAAAGTTAGTTTTTTGATAAGTTTTTCATGGTTGTTACCTTTGCTGGGGGTTGGGGGGTGGGAAGGATGTGGATTTCCAAGGTGATTAGTTTGTGGTCGGATCTAACCAGGGAGGAGCTGACTATTGGTGTAGAGCAACAGTCGCCCATTTTAGTAATGACCAGGTCAGGGATGCTGCTACCTCTCGTGGGAGTAAGAATGAGCTGGTCCAGGGCATTAGAATTAATGAACTCCAGGAAACATTGGACAAGTGTATTGCTACATAAGTAGTTTACCCAGTTAATGAAGGGGTAGTTGAAGTTGCATAGTAAGAGGCTGTTAGATTGGACCCTAATATTCTCCAGGGTGCTTAGGACCTATAGCAGGCTACAACCTGAATCGCTGTCTTACCCAGTGTTAGCTGCACCTGAATTATCTCTGATGCATTATGTTGGGCTACCAGTCTGGAGATGTACGCATCCTTTATGAATATGGAAACACCACCACCTTTGGAGCTTTGGTCCACGTTTTGGGGCCAAAAGGTGTGGAATAAGTTATAGCCTGGCAGTGCAGAGGTGCTTTCTGCTGCCTTGAACTAGGTCTCTGTTACGGCACAAATGTCAGTGTTCTACATTTTAAGGAGTGTCTCGAGCGAGTGCATTTTGAGATTTTGAATTATAGCGTTGAGCAACATGACCCTCAGATTGCATTTGTTTGTAGCTGTTATGGTGGTATTTTGGTCTTTGGAACACCACCTAAAAAGGCACTCTAGGGGTGGCAAGAGCCTTGGCCAGTATCCGGAACCCCAGGGGTGACAGAGGCAGGGCATCTCTGGCAAAGCATGGAGGTCTGTCAATCGTGTCATCCCAGGCAGGCAGATACTGGATCCTCTTAGCGTGACACCAGAAACTTAGCCCATTGTTGAAGTCAATCATTTTCTGCTTATACTATGGTATCATTCTGGGTGATCGTAGGATGCTGCTCAGGGCTAGAGTCATACCCGCCTGGGCTACATAGTCTGAGAGCTCCTCCATGTCTCTTTTGATGTAGTTCAGGGAGGTCCATCTCAGGTCATTCACACCCACATGTACAATTACAGAGTCATATTTGTACCTTTTGTTGAGCGACCTGTGTGTGTGCATTATGTGTTGGATCCTGGCACCTGACAGGCAACTGACTGTTACTTTCTCCTTATTCAACATAGTGGGTGGGACATCAGTGTGCCTCACTATCAAGTTACCTATGACTAGTATGTTGGGCATGCTGTTTTGCCTTGGGGCTTTGGTTGAGTGGCACACTGTTGAATAGAGTTATGTGTGTCATGATGAGTGTTGTGTTGTGTTGTGGTGGTTGACTGCGTTTCTGCCTTGGAGGTCTCTGCTGCTTGGGTAGATTTTTATTGAGAGCCTCCGTGAAGGTGGGTGTGTGGTTTCTGTTTTTATGTGAAGGCAGTGCTGGTGTGTGTTCTGGAGGGATGTGTGTTCCATGTGGTGTGGTGCAAGTGGTGAGCTTCTCCTATTGACCAGCTATTCTGGTCTTGGCCGGGAGTGCTTGGCTTCCAATTTGGATATATAAGTGCATCTCTTGCAAGTCTGAGTTTTGGAAGGTAAGAGCAGAGGTTTGTTGGTGTACATGAGGCAGTTGCTACATTGCCTCAGGATGCCCTAGTTCATCAGATTAATAGGAGAAAGCACAGGGAACTGACCTTTAGACATGCCTGGTGGGGTGTGCATTGATAATAAGTACTATATCTGTTCCCTTGTAGTTTAGCAGAAATGTATGTGTGTCAGGTAGGAATGGAAATTAAACCAGATTTGGGGATAAACTCTTGGCTAAGCTTGTAAGGGCACCAGGGCCATTAGCCTAGTAACCTCCTCCTATGAAGGCAATAATTAGGCATCAACTGAATGTGCAAAAAAAAAAAAAAAGGCAAAAGATAGAATGTAGGGAGAAGGATCAGATGAGAAAGAAAGAAAGGTGGAAAAGGTATAAATATTGTGGCAAGTACAGAGATCATCTGGAACAACCTCACATCAATCAGGATTTGACAGAAGAATGGTTAAGGAGAAGTGAATCTAAACCAAAAGATAAATGGTTAATATTGGTAACCCAGGATTGTGGACTACATACACTTTGGTTTGCAAAGTCCATTGAGCATGTGGGAAAAACAGACAAATGCAGTTTCTGTAAAACAGAACTGGAAACAGTCACACATCTTTTTGCTGAGTGTGATATACTAATGGCAGAGGGAATATATACTGAAAGGCATAATAATATGGCAAGGCTGTTGCATTAGGGATTGTGAAAGCATAATATTGAAGTAGCTGAGAAGCATTCCAAACATTAACCACAAAGCATCATAAAGAATGACGAAGCTTATATCCCATGGGATTACCCATTACCAACAGTTCAAAAAATAGATGTGAGAAAACCAGATATAGTAGTCCATGAAAAGAAGACAAAAGTAACATTGATCATTGAAATTGCTACACCCAGTGATTACAGAGAGACACAAAGTCATAAAATAGCAGGATTTACAGGCAGAAATGAGGGCAATGTGTAAGGAGGATACCCAGACAGTTCTAAAAGTAGAAGGAGCAATGGTTCTCATAGAAAAATAATTTACAGCTATATTTAGATATGCTGCCAATGTACGTAACTCCATACGAATTACAGGAGGAGTCAATTATGGGCACATTGCGGGTGCTGTGAAGAGCATGTTTATCTAATATCAAAGATTGAAATAATACTAATTTCATGAATGTTAATCATACTTTGACTTAGGAATGTGGTCCATTCCTGTGAAGGTACTAGAAACCTGAATGACTTAGAGAAATTAAACTAGCAAATTGCCTACTACAGGTTTTATAAGGCCAAAGTGTAGCTCACATATCTTTTACAGTCTGATTCAGAAAGCAATGACATATTTGTTCTTAGACATCATAATGTGTTAAAAAGAGAAGGGGAAACTCACCTGTGTGCTAGGTAAATTTCTTTATATCTGTATAGATCCCACTTTAGGCCTCTTCTAAAAATTGGTCATAAGCCCAATAAAGTTAAACTGATCAACAGATGACTATGCATATTATGTAAGTATTTACATAGGGGAGGGCTCTTGGACATGCAGATATTGTCCACTTTGATTTGTTGTACCCATTCATGACAGTCAGAGTAGACCTTAATGTATGTACTGCAGAGCTGTAGCTGGCTTATCCAGCACCTAGTGTCATCCCCTGATCTGGTGCTCCCTTCAGCTTTAAGTTGCTGATACATACCCAATAACTATTTCAGATCATGCACCAATAATAACTAAAATAAAAACACAGGGTAATGAAATAAAAATGAGAGGCCGGCACTTTCCACCTATTTGCTGAAAAGAAAGGAATTTAAGTAGTGGAAATTATTCAGGAACTATTATAAAAGATAGAAATTTCTTCTGAAAATATAGTTAGGGAGTGAGATAAAATGTAAGTGGACTTTAAAAATAAGGTGGACATAAAAGAAAGAGAGATATAGTTATTAAGTAGCAAGAATTGTTTAGAGAGACTGACAAATGTTAAAGTACTGAAAAACAGGTGGAATCCCACAAAACAAGAGGAGGAGCAACTGCAGAATGCTAAGCAGAAAATAAGGGATTACCTCGATAATATGCAAGAGTTTAGAAATATTGCTGTTAAGCAACTGTTTTTTGATAATAACTCAAGAGCACAAAAACTTTTAGCACAGCAGCTCAGGCAACAAAGTAGAAATGGCTGTCACCAAGCTTAGGGAGCCTGTAGCAAGGAAGAAGATAAGAGATTCTGTAAAGTAGGGTATATGCTTTAGAGTCTCCTAAAAGTTTAACAGAATACAAAAAAATGTCCAGTATTTCCAAATTTGCTTTTTCTGTCATGTTTCACAAATATAATATCAATTTAAACAAATGCATTGACTCAACTGCACCTAACAGGAACAAAACCAGGTCATCCCAAAAAAACAAGCCACCCTCGTGGACTGTAAGTATAAATAAGCTATATAACAAAGAAATAAACTGAGATCTAAGAACAGGAGGGAACTTACTGAACACAGGAAGAGTACCCTCCACAGCTTGAACAAGCAAATCAGATATCTTGTTAAGTCCTCTAATGCTAGCTACAAGTCTAAAATAGCATCTCTAGCTAAAGACAATCATAAGGCATTCTTTAACTATGTCCAAAACCTAAAAGGGAATGCTCAGCTGTGTGCCAAACTTATAGTGGATGGTACCACTCACACTGAACCTGAGCACATTGCCAACCTGCTAGCCACCAGATTTGTCAGTAACCAACCTCCTGTCCCCACCAGATATACCCCAAAGCATTCCTGACACCAGTCCTCTACCGAATATCTCCAAAGAGCAAAGTCATACAAGCAACTCTCCAAGGCCAGAAACACAGCCTCTTTAGGAACAGATAACATCCCAAGTTGCTTACTAAACAGAGTAAAATGAGACCTAGCAGAACCACTCAACAGTCTCTTTAACCATATCCTGAGAACTGGCTTTGTCCTGGTAGAGTGGAGAATAGCAACAGTGATCCCCTTAAACAAAGGGGGCCCATCAACTGACTTTGGGAACTGTCGACCCATAAGCCTAACCAGCCTTATCTGCAAGGCCATGGAAAGAATCATCATCATCAAGGGTAGATCTTGATTATTAAACCTAGTGGATTTCGAGAATGTCTCCAAAGCCCGGGATGAGGGCAAAACAATACATGCTGCCTATCTTGATTTAGCCACGGCCTTTGACACAATCCTCCATACAGGTATCATAGAGAATCTCTCCCAGCTGGGGATTAACCCATACATAACTAGATGGATAGCAAACTGGCTCACCAACAGAATGCACACTGTCAAATTTGGGAGTCCACGTCAACCAGTAGACCACTTACCAGGGGGGGTACCACAAGGATCTGTGCTGGGCCATCTACTGTTTGGAATCTATTTCTCTGAAGTCCAGGTAAAGGTAAATGACTTGTGGCTTACCAAGTTTTCAGATGACTGTAAACTGGGTGCAATCATAGATTCCATCAGTGATGTTAACATGTTACAGAAAGGGCTGACACAGACAAATTATTGGTGCCAAACCCACAGACTAAAACTTAACACAGAAAAATGTATCATTATCCCCTTTGGCAAAGAAGTAGCTCCTGCTAATTATGATATAGATAGCACTCCTCTAAGCTCAAACTCAGTAGTGCGAGGCTTGGGAACACAGTAGGACTCCTCTAAGCTCAAACTCAGTGGTGCGAGGCTTGGGAACACAGATTGATAGCAATCTAAACTTCAATCACCATGTGTCCATAGTGGTAAGAAAAGCATTCTACAGTGCACATCTCATAAATAAGGGCATCTCATCAAAGACCAGGGAGGTTATAGCTCTGTTGTACTCGACCCTCATCAGATTACTAATTAAGCACAATGCTCCCTTCTGTATGTACCTCACCAGACACCTGCAGCAACTGGAGAGATCACAGAAGTTTCTAATCAAGGGAATCCAGGGCCTCTAAAACATGACATACACGGAGACAAAGAAAGCCCTGTCACTGTACTCTGTATCATACAGGCTGCTGAGAGGTGACCTGTGCCTGGCCTACAGAGCAGTCTCAGACCTTGCCCTAATGGAAATGCTGCACATCCACAAATCAAATGGGACAAGAATAACACTCCAGGGATCTCAACCTAGCCTGTGTCATTAAGAAAGCATACTGGAGAGATATATATCTCCCAGGGATTGTCACTCCTCTGGAATAAGCTCCCACTCCATGTGAAGCAGAGCTCCTCAATGACCCTATTCAAGTGCAACCTTGACAACTGAATGATTGACTGTGAATTCACTCTGGGGATGGCATCTGTGTCCCATATGGACAGGGGCAATTGGTGCTGATCACAGAATCGCTCTAACAATGATCATCTAACTATGATCAAAAAAGGCACTCTGGTTATTACATGGCTAGTCTTGTAAAGGCCCTAGGGCCATAGCCTAGTAACCTCCTATGAACCTGTGAACCTATAATTATTGCTTTGTAATCTCACATTTGTTATTTTCCAAGTTACTGGTTTTATTCCCATTCATCTCCATCTCCCACATCCTGTCTCTGCTTCATTTGCAATGTACTCTCTATTTTTGTAGTAGACTCTTGTCCCCCCCCCCCTTTTTAAAGCATTTTCTGTTGAAACATTGAAAAAGGTTTCACTGGCACAGTCTCTCTGTGGTCTTTATTACCAGAAGATCAAGAAGCAGAATCTCTTCTGTTTCACAACTCACTTTTTTGTTGGAAAAACGTTTGTATTTCCTCCTTAGCATGTACTTCATCAAAAAATGTCCCTCCAGGGAAAAATATTTTGAAGATAGTTGGGTACAGGAGTTTGAATCTCATGCCTGCTTTTCGACATTCCCTGAATAATGGAGTAAAATTACTACTTCTCTGCCTGGTGTACAATGAGTAGTCATTCTCCCAAAACACTCTGCTGTCTTCCACATTTATTACTTTGTCCTTCAGCCACAGTTTTGTCAGAATCAACTCCTTCTGCTGGTAACATTGCATCTTTACTATTAAAGGTCTAGGCTGCTTTCTCATAGCCAGGTTTGGAGCATTAACACAGTGTGCTCTTTCAATTAACAATTCCTTTTGTGGAATACCAGTCTAGTAGCTTATTTGTGCTTTCATAAAATTAATGCAGTCTGTTCCTTCCAGATTCTCTGGTACAGCAGAAAATCTTAGATTTTTCCCTACTTGCTTTATCCTCTAATTTTATTATTTTTGAAACATCTCTTCTTGTGCAGTCTCGTATTCAGCCAGCCTTTTCTCCATTTCACCCTCTGAGTTTTGCATTGTTATCAACTCATCTGAATATCTGTTTAAAGCTTCTTCCATTTTTCCAGCCTTTAGTAGTGTGAATTAATATACTCCATCAGTGTTTTGTTTATTTTAATCCGGTCTGTGTCCAGTTGTCTTATACTTTCCACTAGGTTACTGGAAGTCATGTCTGAAGCTTGTACAGCTTTTTGCTGAACAGCTGCAGTAGTTCTCCCAGTCAGTATATTTTCTTCACTGTTTGTAGCTGATTTTCCTTCATCTCCTCTGTATTTCTTTTTCTGGCATCCAGGCAGTGCACTTACTAGCCAGTTACAGAAATTTACCCAGAAATATAGGGCACTGGCTTTCTCTGCCAAGTTTTTATTTTCACACTGGGAGAGCTAGAATTAATCTGTTACTCATTGTGTAGCCATCTTGGAAGTTGCGTACTTCCTAACAGCTTGAGCCCAGGGCAGCTGCCCCCATTGCCCTGCCGTAGCTATGCTGTAATGGACACATGCTACATCACAGCTTCTTTGGGAGGAAATATAAATCATCACTGATTCTATATCTCTTACTATCACTACTCCAACCACCACCCCATTTGAGGTAATATTACTGCATTCTGTAACATGAGTCACTGATATGACCTGATGAATGTTCTTGATGCTCTGCCATGCCAGCACTGAAAGATCACTTAGTTTGTCTTTGCTCCGGAGATGGTAATGTAAGGGGAGGGCTTATGGCTTTTATCTTACCACCTTACAGAAGATGCTGTGGCTCAGGTTTGTCTTGGTCACATGTTCAGATAATTTCTAATTTGGCAGCAGGACTGCCAGTATACAAGGTACCCTCCTGCACCTCCTAATATTCAAGTAATCTTAGCAAGCTGACCACAAAATATGCATTAGACATTACAAATATGTAGTGTTGTGTTTGAAGATACTTACTTTACTATGTGCATGCGTGTGTGGGTGCAATGACTACCTTATTATCCCCTATCATTCCTTTTGCTTGTGTCCTTTGTTTATAAGAATGATGCAAGTTTCAGTGGGTGTACTCTCTATGATCTCCATTATCAGCATCAGATGTTGATACAGCATTGGAAAGGTCTGTACTTCCTATCTGTGAGGACAGCACAGGAATCCCATCTCCAGGTTCATTTAGGAGATATGTGCATAACAGAGAAGAATGTTGATTCTGATAACTATATATATTTTACACTTTTAAATTATTCATAATTCTGTCAATCCCTGCCAAGGTTTGCTACTATTTAAATGTTTTAATTTAAAGTGCCACTCAGTCTGTATGAAAACTGAGGGGTCCCTTACCCCAACAATCATATTTGGGGAATTGTCTGTAATCAGTGTGTTCCACTTCAGGAACTGGTCTAGTCAAAAGGCATCAATTTCTTGTCCTCTTGTGTCCTACTGCCAGTTTTTGGATACTAGAGGCAGTTTTTATCATCCAGATCAAAAGAAGATGTATAAATTTAATATCTCAGCCACCTGTACAACAGAACATATTATATATCTTGCCCACTGCATACAATGTAGAAAATGTTATATTGGCAAGATGGACAGGCCCTTTAAAGATCGCATTAGGGAACACATTTATAACATCAGTAAGTTAAATTGTGCAAATGCCCTAGCCAAGCATGTTAACACTGACTCTACACGTCACTTTAAGTTTTTAGTTATAGGAAGAATCTATGAAAATGTTAGAATAGGTGATATACGGCTAAGAACAGAAGAGTTAGAGTCTACATGGATAGTGAGAATAAGAGCTGATGCAAGAAGTGGATTGAATGAGTGTGTACCACTTAGACCTAAATTAAAGTCTAGACCTCTTAGAAGGTAGTTTTATTTAAGTTAGTTATGAGATGTGAGTGTTTATTATTTTTATATATTTTATATATGTTTTATGTAATGTATTTTATATTTTTAGTGAGGTTTTTTCTTTAAATGTATTAATTTTATTAATTGGATGTCATGTGATTTCATCAACTGTTTATAAAGGGTGTGTTTTTGAAGTGTATTTTTATTACACCTGTGAAACAACTTAGTGAAAGTGCTTGTGTTTGTTTTGTGCACTAGTAAAGTTTCGTACTGGAAGCAGTAGCAGCCGTGGTTGTGTCCTTATTGGTTTTTGATTGTATATTATATATAGAAGGGTGGAACATGTTGTGTCATTCAGCATCTGTCTGTCTTCATTCCTAAATCAGCTGTCAGTCTTTATCACTAGAGAAGTAAGGGTTCTATTAGGAATCATGGTTGTTGTTGTTGTTTTTCGGCTTTTCCCAGTTCGGGGTCTCCACAGCGGAACTCCGGTCCGCTAATGATTGGCAGTAGATTTTCACGAACGCCGAGGTGCCAGCTCGACATTCAACCTTCAGCGAAGGCACGCCCATTTACGCATGTCTTTTGAACACCCACCAAACCGTGGGGAGGACATGCAGACTACACATAGAAGGCATTCCCCGCACTCCAGTCGAGAATTGAACGGGAGAACCTCTTGCTGTGAGGCAACAATGCTACCGCTGCACCACCGTGGCATATTCTATTAGGAATCATGGTGGTGGTCTTTTATTTCTATGTACATTTGTTGAAATTAAGAAAGAATGCTCATTACTTAACTGTGTGCAGTTTTTTTTGGTCATAGAAACATACACAAATTACTTACTGTGCTCAGTTTTTTAGATCATAAAACATTTATTGATTGATTGATTGATTGCCATTTGTTTACTGGGAGGTCGATTTGAGCTAAGTTTATCCCCTTTTTAATGAAGTTATGTAGAGAAATGTTCCTCATGTAAAATAGACAACACAAAGTAATAATTCCACATTGAATCTACAAAATATGCTTATAATATGCAAGATAAAAACATACAAAGGAACAGAGTGTACAACAAAAACATAGGAGTGAAAGCAGTAATATAAATTATAGTATAGTATAGTTTAATATATTATAGTATAGAATTATGGGGATATCATAGCAGTTACATTAACACAAAGTATTGTGTTGACCAAGAGGAAAAATAAAGCAGTGATGGAATATATCATAAAGAAATAATAACTTGGAAACTAAACAAGGTTTGTACATTTCGTGTAGCTGTAACATAATAGAGGGTGAATGTGCTTGTAGAAATGTTATTGTGCCATTATTTCTTTCTTTTAGAGGGGAACAGAAAATGACATCTGAAGGCACAAGACTCTGGACGCCCTTGATAAAAACTGAACAGGATTATGTGTCCATGATTAACAGAATACTTTTTAATAAAATGTGAATATTTTTTCTCTCAGACATAAATAAATGAATTACAACACTGAAAGAAGCAACCGTTTATGAATCTCTTTCTAAAACACAAACTGTTTAGTCCAACGGATTTGCATTAGGAAATGTGTACATTTTAGCCTTCATAATGATAAGATGATGTATGGTGTGGGAAGGGCTTCAGTTCCTGGCATTTGGTGTGTAGTCAGTTAAGAACATGACTTTTGAAAAGGTTCAGAAAGAGGAAGAACACATTTTCCCACATCTGCCTGCTGCCTTTCCACTCCCCTTCACCTTTTTATGATACTTTGATGAAGCTAACTGGAAAAGAGCCAGGCTGTGTGTTAATGACCCCCCCACCCATAGTGTCAGACAGGAAGTAGTAATAAATGATGTTATCCCCTCCCCCAACTGCAAGAAGACTGTCATCCTTTGCAAACAGAGCCATCACTGTTTGTATGTCGTCAGTGCAGTCATCTGATAATAACTGCGGCATTCTAAGACTAATGTTGGCCTGGAATGCATACAGACCAAAACACCTTTCAATTGCTGGACTAATTAATTAATTAATGTATTTATTTTTTATTAGCTTGTTAAGTCCCATTGAACCATTGGCTTTTGGACTTTTCACACAGGAGAACTAGGTAATTATTGAATCTGTCATGTTTGTCAGATGAAGCAATTCAGTACAATCAGAAAAGTTATAAGATGTCTATGTATAGAAGAGCACTTAAATTTTCAGGTGTTGTTTGTATTGCCTTCACTTTTTCTGTTTCTCAGGGACTTATATGGAACATTTTAAATTATAGTTAGTAGGATGATTTCTTTATTCTCTTCTGCAGACTTAGAATGTGGAAATGAGATGACTGTTGCTGACTGTTAAAACTTTGTCTCCAGTACATTCCTGCTATCCTTATCCCAGACTTTGTAAACAGTTGCTGGGGCATCTGACAGGAAAGTGCAGTTGACTGTATGCAAAGAATGTCACCTCACTTCTTCAAGAGGTATACCCACCTAGCAGTGAAAGTAATGGTCTTTCCAGTCTCCAACAGAGAGTTTACGCTGCCTACCCCTGCCCTCCCCTAAGAAAGAGAGAGAGAGAAGTACACCCCTTCACTCTTCCCCAGCGACAGTTTTTTAACTGTTAACTCTAATTCACTTAAAAAGTTAATAGAACAATGCATTCTGCATTACTGTGCATTTTCTGAAAAATAAGCATGAGGCAAAAGACAACCATAAAGCCACCTTTAACTATATTAGAAACCACAGAAGCAATGTCCAACACTGAACAGAGCTAATAGTAAATTATACTACATACTCAAGGACATATCCAGTCTATTAGCACATCTATTTAGCTCAAACATCACCCAGCTCTCTCCCCTAAATTCCCAGATCATGAACTCATAATTATATCCATGAATAAGCCTTTAAAGCACTTTCCAGGGCCAATAACATGGATTGTGTGGGGCTAGATGAATGAAGGACAGCAACAGTCATCCCCTTGTACTTACACAAAGGAAGGATATCAACAGAGCCAGATAATTATAGACCCGTAAATCTGATCAGCTTCATCTGTAAGGTTATGGAGAGGATTGTTATGGCATTAATAAACAGAGACATAGGAACCTACTAACTGTTGACCTAAGCCAGTTTGGTTTTGTTAAGGGTAGATCCTACCTGCTTAACCTAGTCGACTTTTTGAGAAGGCTACTGAAGCAGATGAAAAAGAGAAAATCAGTACACACAGCATTTCTAGACTTCACAAAACCCTTCAACACCATCCCACACTCAGGTGTTGATAAACTGTCATAGCTAAATGTTAATCCTTATGAAACTCATTGGATAGCAAATTGACTCAAAAATCGAACTCGGGAAATTTGGGTAGGTGACTCTACCTCCTTCAAAAGATCTGTCACTAGTTGTGTACCCCCCAGAGTTCAGTCCTTAGCCACTCTAGTTTGGCATTTACTTCTCAGAGGCCAAAACTAATGTAAACAGTTTGTGGCTGACCAAGTTTGCAGATGACTGTAAACCTGGTGCCATTATAAACTCTCCAGATGGTGCCAAACTCCTCCAAGAAGACCTTTCCCAAACAGATGGCTGGTGTCATAACTGTGGACTAATACCAAATGCCAAGAAATGTATAATAGTCTCCTTATGCTTGCTTGTCAGTTATGGACCTGGGAGCCCATGTGGACAACAAGCTGTCTTTGATCACCATGCATCTGTGTTTGTTAGAAGTTCCTTTTCCATTGTGCAGCTCATTAGTAAAGGTATGGCATCTAGGTCCAGGGCTGTGATCATTCCACTGTACTTGGCACTTAATAGATCAATCTTTGAGTATAAGGCTTCCTTCAGTATGGACCTGCCCAAACACTTAACGTAACTTGAATTATCACAATGCTTTCTCACCAAGAAAATACAGGGTTGAATCATAAAAAACTACATTTGCCATCTCAAAGCCTTGATCATCTTCTCAGTATCATACAGACTACTGAGGGGCAATCTCTGCCTCTCATACAGAGCCTCAACAGACCCTTTCCTCTCTGATCTACTGCACATCCACTAGGCCAGTGGTGAATAAATACCTGCTCATGAGATCATATTCTCTTCTGCAACATAAATAAAACATGTTGGAGAGATAGATGTGTATCACAGAGTATACCATTTCTTTGGGATTGTCGTCTTCTCCACATAAAGGAAAATACTTCCATTACTCTTTTCAAATGTAATCTGGATGAATGAATGGGAAACCACCACTGTTTTAGCACCCTTGTCCCTTACAGATATGGGTAGCATGTAAATGTTCTACCTGATTCTGGATTACTCCTACTAAAAACTTCATGGAATGCAAGCTTGTGAAGATCCTCATGGATTAATAGCCTAGTATTCACTGATAAAGCTAAGAAACTTTAATATCTGGCATTATTAAAGTTGCCATTTTTTTCGGACAATATAGAAAACAAAATGATTATTTGGAAGTCAATGTACAAACCCTATTTTTCTGTTTGACATTACAAACAGAATGCTGGAGTTTATATAAACACCCCTATGACAGATTTTATTTATTTATTTGTTTTTTTTTACAAAAGCATCACTTTAATGCACTGTGATCAAGTCCAAGAGTGATTAAAAAAGACAAGAAAAATATATTCCACCTCCCATTGACTTATGCATGCATGTCACAAAATGGGCATGGAGGTGGATGGAGTAAGTAGGAAAGGTTGTGGAGAGACAAGCCTAGGGGTAGTGTTATGGGTGTGGCATTGGTCCGTTTTTTGTTAGGCAGTAGGTGGCAACTCTAGGCACTCATTGGCTGTACTCCTCAGTGGTTTACTAGAAAATCAAGAATGTTATGAAGTCTAGGGCAAAGATATATAGCAAAGTCAGGAACATTCTGTCAAATTAAGGTCAGTTGAGAGGTATGTCTCCAAGGGATGTATAGTAAACCATGTACACTGCTTAATCAACTGCTGTTGAACACTCACTATGCCCACTCCATCCCACCACTGGTGTATTCATGGAGCCAATGGAACAGTCACTACATTCATAAACAGCTGCTAAAAATGACAAAAGTTATTGAGCAAGGATGTACTAGAGAATATGCATGTTTCTGTAAAGTAACACAAACTAAACTAAATACAAAACGAGCTATGGACAAGCAGTGAGGTACCAGTCAGGAGCTTTAATTTGTTACAGCATTTCCCTTTGCTGCAGACCTATGTTCATTGATGGACATGGGATAACAGCATGAAGAACCATTCTTTTGCTGGTGTATAATGTCAAAGGACTGCAAGAAGACATTGACTTAAATGAGACTTGCAGTCAGTTGCTTCACATATGATCTGTTGTGCAGAATAACAAACCAGTTTTGCAGCTACTCTTTCACATAGTAGTACTAACAGTCAGAAGTCATAAAGTGCACCTTTTCTTGTAGCTTTCCAGTGTTCACAGATAAAAACATGTGCTACAATGGCAAAAATGCATTTCAACAAAAGTCTATTGACACCTTGATTTTAATTGGTATTGATGGTTGAATTTTACAGAAAAAGTGTTGACTCCAGAAATCATAAAATGCATTTCCCCTTCTAAAATAGAACTGACCCAAGATAAAATCACTGAGAGAAGAAAAATATGAAGTATCTATTACCATATCTTAAAATTATGTTATTTTAAAAGTGACACAATAGATTTATTTACATATCTGTCAATGGATGATATAAACATGATGAAGTCAATAACCATATGCTGGTCGCATCACTCCTCCTACCTCAGAACTGTACTTAGTTTATCTGACTCCCTGATCAGTTCTCTAAACTGTCCCTCACTGACTCAGCCATGGCCTCAGAAGTAGTACTAGCACTCATTTATGAAGCCACAGTACCCTCACAACATCTGACATTAATACTGGTACCGCATTCCTGCACCACTAGCACCCAGCGATTCCACCCTCTAACAGCTTGTGCCTGGGGCATCTGCCACCTTTACCCCAACCAAATTATGGCTGTGCCTTACCTGTAAAACCTACCCCAGTGTACCAAAAATAAATTTTGACAGAACTCATATTTTGAGTTTTGTTTAGTATAGTTTGTACCCCTGTTTTAAAATGTTAATATGTTCAAAATGTTTCAACGGGGAGAGGTTGCTACAAAATTGATGAGATAAACCATTGGGTATAATGTGCTGCTTTTTTGAAAAGCTTTTTTTTCATAACTTTTAATTTGTTAGGTATATGATTCACTTGTATTATAAATGTAGCAATATGAAATAATCTGCTAATTTGAATGTAATGCCGCAAGTACTATTATACTGCACTGTTGTTTCTTTGTATTGTACTAAACCATATAAGTACAGTTTGTGCTTCTGTTATAGTTTTGAAATGAGAGTACTTTAATCCAGAATGCATATGCAAGGCATATTTATAACAAGTGAAGGCTCACAAAAGCCGTACAAAGCACTTATGAAGCTCTTGAGACATTCTCCCCTTTAGCCTCTAAACTAATTCAGCAGATGCCATCATGTAATTATAGAGGTCATAACCACTCGGGTCCACTTCTACAAATATTCAAAACAAGACTAAAGTGTACAGACCATTCCTTCTCTATTCTTGGCCCCAAACTATTGGAATCGCTCCCCTCTTTGTTTAAATATAATTCCTCTTCTCCCAAGTTATGCTCACAACTGAAAGGTCATCTCAAGTCTTGAGGTAAATGTAAATGGTTTCTCTGTGGACATATGACCTATTTATTACTTACCTCACCTTTCCCAAACTGATTCTTTCTATTTAGGTTATGTCTCACATCCATGTAACAACAATAATGTTTGTTAATTGAATTCCCTCTGGATGTCAAGTTATGTCATGTTTATGTAATTATTCTATATGGTTATGATTTACATCCTTTTTGTACAGTTGCTTTTATTCTGTTTGTGAAATTCTGTACTAAGTTGTTTCTGTACTTCAGGACTGAGACTGACATAGGTCTATTGGAATCAGTGCTCTACCTGGTTAACAAATTAAATTTAAATAAATAAATAGTTGGCAGCATAGTACAGAGGGTTAATGGTATTGAGCTGATAAAACAAGCACGATTCCCTTGGTCTGCACTTAAGTCAGACTTATGCAACATGTGGCCCATGAGCTGCATTCTGTTTGCAGCCTGCCACATAACAGTTTCTGTCTTCTTTTTCTTTTGTATAATTGTTGACAATCTGGTTAAATGATTGTGTGCTAAATGTTCTGCTCCTGTTTAAATACTTGAACATTGCAGTGTTTTATATTACTTTCCTGAGTAAAGCTGTATTTCCTGCTGTATCTGTACTTGTAAAACAAAGCAACATCAAGTTATTACTCTTTTCCATATGTAGTTGTCACTTGTCGTGAAGAGTTATTACTCTTTACCAAGTGTAGTTGTCACACATTGTGGAGAGTTATTACTCTTTACCATGTTTAGTAGTCACTGTGACATCCCTGTCTGGGCCAGTAATCAAGAAGCCTGAATCCTCACCAGTGAGGGACATTCACTTGAAACAAAAATAGATACACACAGTATTTCCAGATGCAGCTCTCTGCATCAAGCACAGTTTCCCTTAAGAGCACACAGGGAACACACTCAGTCCGGGTGCTGGGTTTCCCTCTCTCGATGCCCCCGAATAAGGCTCCTCACTGGCACAGCTGTAAAGTTGAGTCCTCAGCCAAGTGTCCAAGGCTAGTCCACCAGCACTCTCTCTGTGAAACCATTGCTCTCTGTCCCTGCTTCAAGTAGCAGAGACACACACACACACACACACACACACACACACACACACACACACACACACACACTCTTTGATTTTCACTGTCACACAGACACACACATACACACCTGGGAAAGGCTGGCACAGATTTACACGCTACACCCCTCTGCCCAGATTATAAGGTAGATACTGCCACCAGGACATTCCAAAGTCATCTACTCTAAGGCTCTTACAAGGGTACTCAATTATACTGAGTAAAATTAATACTAATACAAATGGTAGTGTTTCACAAATTCAGCAAGGTATTCAGGGGTGGCCACAGTATCACCAAATAAATAGAAGTACTCTCAAAGGTTAAAATATTCTCTAAAAGACTAGCCACAATGAAAAGTTTAAATATATTTAGTAAATAATAAAAGAACATGAAAATACTAAATACCCATTTACAATAAACAGAGTATGACTCACAGGAAATATTAAAAATAACACAGGTGGACAGGTTCACACAGTTACAGAAAAACAATACTTTACTAATCTCACAATGTTTTCCTGACTGATCTAAAGAATGATTATTCCCTGGTTACTTACTAAAGCAAGGCAAGATAAAGTGGGAAAGAGATCCTTCTTTGTCAGGTTACAAAAACAGACTGCTCTGAGACTTCGGTCTCATCTAGTATTAAAATGTCACTTTTGTGCTGGATTACATAATAGCATCACATGCATCTGGTCATCTGACTTCTGGTTCCCATACTACCCCTTTTACTAGAGGCTGCCAGGATTTAGCACAGATGTGTTACCTTATAGACCTAGAGCTTTGCTAATATCTGTTGCAGCTTCTGGAAGTCATAAAACAATTTCATACTTCCGCCCTTCCAATGTAAAAATTAGTTCATCCGCAAGGACAATACAGAAGGCTTCCTAGTTCAGACTTTTTGTCTCTGGCTGCCTTGAGACCTGGGAGATACAATCTTTATGGCCTAAATTAAGTAATTTAATTTCAGGATATTTTTCTAAAAGTTAGCTGGGGCTGAGCTTAACCTCTTCTCTTCCAGTATCCTCTATTACAATATATACATTTAATCAGTTACAATAGTACAGTCTGACATACATGCATATTTCTTTTTCTGTTCAGCAGGGCACACTGTTGATATATTTTTAACACAAGCAACTTTACAAATACATTTTTAAACACAAGCATCTGTACAAATCAGTTTGATATACAAATGACATATAATCCTTTACAAAATTCCAGCTAGCTGTGCTGGCATTATGTTACACATCCACTGCCCTAATTCTTCTGGCATAGCTGGCAATACCTCACATCATCACATATTTCTGCCCTTTGAAGATTCAAGCTAGTTTTTCAAGTGATCCTTGAGAAATGTTGCTTGACAGAAATGGGCCTGTCTGGGAATACATTAAACCATACCCTGTCTTGAGATCCCATCTGCCTTGGCATTGGTGACCCCACAGCAGTGCTGCAGTGTCATATCATTTGCCTACAACCCTAGGCTGCACTATAGTAACATCACATTTTGCTGTCTGACTCACTGTAGCCATAGATCCCCCTCAGATTCCTCCTGCCTCCTACTCCAGATACTTAGCACCAGGGCCTCTCTATCATGGTAAGGTTTCATCATGTTAACATATCACAATTTGGGCCCCTGCCTCCTGCCTAGCAGTTCTACCATGTAGTTGCCATCACTAAACTTCCTTACCATTTTGAAGGGTCCCTCCCAAGCTGCCTGCAGCTTACTGTATCTGACATGAATGAGAACCATCACCTGTTATCCCACAGCATAGTCTCAGGCTTGAACATTCCTGTCATACCAGACCCTTTCTTGCTGTTGAGGTCCTGCCAGGTTCACCTGGGCCAAGCCCATGACCTCCATAAGCCTTGTCCTGAGGTTTAGGACATATGCCACAACAGACTCCTTCTGGGATTTACACTCACCCTCATCACAAATGAAATCTAAAGGCCTCCTCACCCTATGTCCATACAGCAACTCAAAGGGTGAAAAACCTGTGGATTCCTGGGGTACCTCTCTGTATGCAAACAGCAGATGGGATAAATATTTGTCCCACTCTCTCATAAACTAGTCTGCAAATGCCTGTATCATGGTCTTTAGTGTAGAGTTTAACCTCTCCACAAGACCATTAGTTTGGGGATGGTAGGGGGTAGTTTTCAGGTGCTTCAGTCCACAGCTCTTCCACAGACAAGCCAGCAGATCTGACATGAAAGCAGCACCACTGTCAGTAAGCATTTCTCTTGGGAAACCTACCATTCTGAAAATGTCTAACAATGCATTTGCCACCTTCTCTGCCTCAATGGAGGACAGAGCCACTGTCTAAGGGTATCTAGTAGCATAATCTACTACCACCAGAATATACTTCTTCCCTGTTTAACTTGGGATATTCAGAGGCCCCACAATATCCACAGCTACCATCTGAAATGGTTCCTCAATCACAGGCAAAGGCATCAAAGGAGCCTTGACCTTGTCTTCTGCCTTGCCTACTTTTTAGCACTGCTCACGGGTGCCACCCTGTTAACATCCCTTGCAATCTCAGGCCAGTAAACATTCTGCATAACACATCTTTTGGTACATTTTATCCCCATATGACCTGCAAAAGTAATGTCATAGGCTATGGCTAGAAGTGCCAGATGATAAGCTCTAGGCACTACCAACTGCTGTATTACCTATCCCTGTAGCCCTCCCTCAGGGTCCACACTCTATACAATAAACCTTTGTTCCAGTATACAGACTGCCTTTTCCTTGAGAATCAGGCACCTCCCTAGCTGTCTTCCTCAAGCCTCTTAGTGTACGTTCGGAGACCTGAGCCTGTCTCACCTCTTCCCAGCTTGCCTTCCACAGGAAGTCTGGTATCCTCTGACAGCAGTGCTTCACTGTCAGCCTGGGTACTAGCACTGACTTCTGCCCTTGCAGTCACACTGTTCAAGGGAACATCAATACCTACCAGCAGCTGTGGCTCATCTTCCGGCTCATATTCAGGGTAGTTCCCTCCCTGAAATAGTCACATGAACAGCCCTGTCTTCAAATGTGAGGTCTGTCTAGGTCTCCCCCAAGCTACCAGACCAACATGCCTGTCTCCAAGCCTGACTGCATGTAACTGCATGCACACAAGATACTGCATTATCAAAATTATTCCCTAGCAAGACATCTGCAGGGATATCCTCAAACACACCTACTTGATTACTTCTTTTTCCACCTTCCCAGTCAAGGTGAACCCTGGATAAAGGCATTTGGAATGGTGTCCCTCCTAAAGTCCCTCGTAAAGCAAGTACTCCTCCTCTTTAACCACTGTAGGCTTCACAATGGTTATGACAGCGTCTCTCTCTCTCTCTCTTAGCAGTGGCCTGTTTTCCATCCACTAAGATTGAATATAAACTCTGATGATAGTTTGGTACCCCTGTTGTCTCCAGACAACTTACCACTGGCATACTGTTACTCTTACTTGCTGGCTCCCTAACCTTTTGTTCCCCACTTTGCCACTGGGGACATCTGTAAGATACATGGCCCCACTGGTTGCATTTAAAACATTTAACCCTTGATCCTGGCAGTGTACTTGAACTAGTGGCTTCTCCTGTTACTGGTGGACTCTGTTGGTGTGGTTTATGCTGCCCACCATGGGTTCCCTTATATCCATGTGCAGCACTGGGCGTCCCTTTCCTGTGCAGTGATGCCCTGCTTGCTAAGTAGAGATCCCCCTTTTTCCCAAGCTCATCTGCAGAGTTACATTCTTGGTCTGCCAACCAGATTTTCATAGCCTCAGGCAAAATGCTAAGGGTTTGTTCCCTCACCAAAGGGTCTTCCAGCCCTTCAAAAGTGGTGACCTGACCCCCACTCACCCATCTATGAAAATAAGTGCTTAACTCAGCAATATAATCACACACACTTTAATCTGCCTTGCATCCATGCTTACAAAACTTTTTTTCTGAAGCTTCAGGTGTTAACTTAAAACATTCAAGTAAACATTTCTTTACTTTGTCATAGTTTAAACAGTCAATATAAGACAGTTTAGAAACAGCAGTTACAGCTTTACCACAGAGAAAGGGGGTCAGGAACCATACCCAGAGCCCTTGGTCAACATTATACTGTTTACATACTCTTTCAAATATGTGAATAAAATTATCACCCTCTGTAAATTGTGGAAGAAATGTACTGACCTTTATTACTTCTGGGTTTGGTTAATCCCTTCCCCGTGACCCTGGTGAAGAGTCAGTATCTCTCTCATGTTGCCATTGCTTCTCATTTTCTTCAGCCTCCAAATGCTGAGTCTCTCATTTTCTTTGGTCTCCAATGCCGCATTGTCTCTGCTGATTCTAATTACATGCATTTCTCCTTTTCGTTAGCCTCCAAACACTGCAGTCTCTCTGCTGATTCTAATTCCAAAAGTTTGGCCTCCACTTCAAGTCTCTCTAACTCCAGATGGATTTTTACATCCTCTGATGAAAAGATGAACTGTCCTGTTTCCTGAGGGCTGTACATCCCCATCACCAAACTGGTTGTTTTTCTGGTTACTGGTCTGAGCTGTGACTAAGGCTGAAATAATTTCCTCTCTAGTCTGGTTGGCATACACCAGTCCTTTGGCTTCACACACCTTGACCAAATGGTTCTTTGTCAGCTTAGCATAGTCATTTGCTGGCATCTTTGCCTGCTTTCCCTGACTAAACTAAACTAGAAAGAAAAAAATAACTAGATAAAACTGTTGTGAAATGAAACTCTTAATATTTACCTTGTGACTGCTGCGAATATACACCTTAATGCCAACTGTTTACAGGCTACAGAAGATCAATTAATATCCACACCACTGCTCACCAATATGGGACATCCCCACTCTGGGCCAGTAATCAAGGAGCCTGAATCCTCACCACTGATACTGGAGAGGGATGTTCACCTGGAACAAAAATGGATACACCCAGTATTTCCAGATGCAGCCCTCTGTATCAAGCACAGTTTCCCTTAAGAGCACACAAGGAGCACACACAGCCTGGGGTCAGGGTTTCTCTCTCTCTCTCTCCCCTGGTCCCCAGTAACACTCCCCACTAGCACAGCTGCAGAGTGAAGTCCTCAGTTGAGTGTCCAAGCCAAGTCCTCCATCACTCTCTCTGTAAAACGAGTGCTTCCTGTCCCTGCCCCAGGTAGCTGACACATACACTTTTTGAGATTTAATTTGCATGCACACACACACACACACACACAGGCGCATGCACACATGTGTACACACATACACGCGCGTGCGCGCACACACACACACACACACACACACACACACACACACACACACACACACACACACACACACACACACACACACACACCTGGGAAAGGCTGGCACAACTTTACTACCTATGCCCACTTCTGCCCAGACTATAAGGTAGTTACTGCCACCAGACACTCCCAAGCCAGCTACTCTAAGTCTGTTACAAGGGTACCCAATTATACTGAGCAAAACTAATAATATGAATGGTAGTTTGATCAATGCAGTAAGGCTTTCAGGAGTGGCCACAGAGTCACCAAACAGATATGAGTGTTCTCCAAGGTTAAGATATTCTGTAAAGGACCAGTCACAATGCAAAGTTTAGATATATTTAATAATAAATAATAAAATAACATAAAAATACTAAATATCTATTTACAGTAAACACCAGCGTTTCAGACACAGGAAATATTATAAATAACACAGGTGGATAGGTTCACACAGAAAAACAATGCTTAACTAATCTCATTATATTTTCTTCACTGATCTCAAGAGATACTCTTCCCTGGACACTTACCAGAGCAAGGCAAGATGAAGTGGGTGAGAAATACTTCTATGTCAGGTTCCAAGAAACAAACTGCCATGAGACTTCAGTCTGAACTATTATTAAACATTATTTTATTAATGGATTCCAAAATACCTTTACATACATCTGATCATTTGACTTCTGGTTCCAGTGCAATACCCCATTGCTAGAAACTGCCAGGATTTAACACGTATGTGTCAATAATACACACGCACACGTGCACACACACACACACACACACACACACACACACACACACACACACACACACACACACACCTGCAGATCCTGGAAGCCATAAAATCATAAAACACTTCCAGTCTTCCTACAGGAGCTAATAAATCATTACGTCTTACAGACATTGTGTCTCTGGCTTCAATCAAAACTGTGAGATAACATCTTTATGGCCTAAGCCCAGTAATTTAATTTCTTACTATTTTCCAAAGTTAGTTGGATCTTAGCTTAACCGCTTCTCTTCCAGTATTCTCTGTTACAATGTATATATTTAATCAGTTACAAAACAGTGCAGTCTGATATACATGCATATTTCTTTTATGTCCAGCAGGGCACGCTGTTGATACATTTTTAACACAAGTAACTTTACAAATACAAATTAAACAATAAAAGCAGTAGCCGAACTTAACTTCAACAAAATAATAAACAGAAGATGGCACGGATCACCCAATGAGACAAGACACACTTTAATTTCTCCAAAACATTAGACAGTGAGTGCTTTCATTACAAATAGTGACTTCCTCAGACTGAATAATGACAAACAATTACTTGTTTTTTTAAAAATATAAAACAACCAATCACAAATACAATAAACAATCATGTGCATAGCTTACTGTGATGTTTCAAGCCCTTCCTTCTAAGATAAGCTGTGAAATCATCTCTATTATTAAGGCCAGGTAGAAAGCAGGCATTTAATCTCACCTGCCACATATAATCTCTCCAGCCTAACTCACTTTCAGCATCAAATCTTTTATCACAATTAGATATTTCTTCAAGCACTATAAATTTAAATTTGATGCTACATCTATTGTTAGAATAGTGTTTGGCCAAAGCATTCTTTAAATCCTTAGATTCCACAGCATATTTGTGCTCATACACACATTTGTACAGTTCTCTCACAGTACGTCCAACATAAAAAGAAGGGCAAGACTGACGTAAAGTTAAATACACTACATACTTGCTTTTGCAGCTAAAATAATTTCTAAAACTTTATTTAAAGCCATTTATATTGACTTCACAAACATCAGTTAACATATAGTCACATAATTTACAATTGAAACATTTATACATGCCCACCTTTTTATGAATATTCTGAACAGGTTTATCTAATTTACTTTAAAAAAGATTCTTAAAACTTTTGCCTCTCCTATACATAAATCTGGGCTCATCTCCCAACCTGTCCTTTAGTTCAGTAGAGCTTTGTATTATTTTCCAATTATTAACTATCAAGTTCTTAATTTTATGACTATCAACAGTATTACTAATCTGCATACAAACTCCATAATCATTATTACTTTCTGCTCTTTTATTAAATATAACCCTATTGCTTCTTGTTGACTCAAATTCCTTCATAGTATTAATTATCACATTTGTTGGATAACCCCTATACTTAAACTTTTCATAAACAACTTTACTTTCTTCTTTAAAATCCATATCATGTTCAGTGAGCCTATTTATACGTGTTAATTGACTTTTAACTATATTGTATTTCATCCTTTTTGGATGCATGCTGCTGTAGTGTAAGTAATTATCGTTTTGAACATCCTTCTTAAAAATCTTAGTATAAACCTTATTCTCTCCTTTAAACACCTCAACATCCAAAACTTTTATACTAATAGCACTAAATTCCACTGTAAACCGCAAATATGTATTAATACTATTTAAATAAACAAAATTGTTTAAGCTGTTCTCATCCCCCTTCCACAGAAAAAAGACGTCATCAGTAAATCTGACAAAAAATCTAATCTGATTGGAAAAAATACTTTCCAAAATGTTAACCCTTTCCCAGCCTTGCATAAAAAGATTGGCGTAGCTAGGGGCCATAGCACCACCCATCGCTATGCCGTTAATTTGATGGTAAATCTTCTTTCGGCTTTTTTTCGGTTAGGAGTCGCCACAGCAGATCATCTGTCTGCTCATGATTGGCAGTGGAGTTTTATGGTGTCGAGTTGCCAACCCAGCACCCGATCTTCCACAGAAGGCACACACATGCACACACTCACACCTAGGGCCAATTTAGAGTGTCCAGTTCACCTATTGCATGTCTTCGGGATGTGGGAGGAAACCGGAGCACCCGGAGGAAACCCACGCGACCCCAGGGAGGACATGCAGACTCCGCACAGAAGGCACCCCAACTGAGAATCGAACTAATGCGAACCACTGCACCACCGTGGCCGCCCTGTTAATTTGATGGTAAATACCATTATCAAATTCAAAATAATTATAACTTAAAATTAAATTTTAACATTTCCATCAACAATCCTCCTGTGCTTTTAGAATAAGCTCTTGAATTCAGCAACTCTATTCTTACTATATCCAGTCCTTCACTGTTGGGTATTATTGTATACAGAGACTGAATATCTAGAGTTACTAATATGTCATTTTGTGTGGTTATTACACTTTCCACTTTCTTTTTGAAATCAAAAGTGTCTTTAATAAAAGTTGGCCCCATTTCCACAACCTTCTGCAAATGCCTATCTGTGTAAATTGCCAAGGCTTCCGTCTTGCTATTCACACTAGACACAATAGGTCTGACAGATGGATTATTTAAGCTTCTATGTATTTTGGGTAAACCAAAAATACGACTTATCTAAGGACAGACACTCCTAAATTATTTTCTAATGGTTTCAGTTATTCGATTAGTATAAAACCATTCTTCCACTATAGAATCAATGAGTAAAAGATTTTCTAACATCTTTAAATGAAACCTTTTTTATAAAATCTTTCATCAGACAGCATTTCATACATCTTAGAATTATAGTCAGACCTATCAAGCACTGCTAAAGCTCCACCTTTATCAGCTTTAGTAACCAAAATATCAGGATTGTTTAAGAGACTTTTCAAAATACAGTTTTCATGTTCACTTAAATTGTAATATTTTAAAACTGGCTGGCAAACTGAACAATTCTATTATTTGCAATTCTGTAGTCATCAGAAAAACTTCTAACTCTTTTTTTCAGCGGAGGGTTAAACATGCTAGGTTTTTTGAATTCATTAGAGGTACAAACTTCATTCTCAAACATCATTTTAAAATTGAATTTTCTAACATAATCTCTGAGAGAATTAATAATATCACATTTATCAGTTCTGGTGCTAGGCACAAAATTCCATCATTTGGAAAGTAAACGACAAGTCTCTTCATTTAAAATAATTGAAGATAAATTAATAATTTTAAAGTTAAGATTGCATTACCTAGAACGTCCGTTGCTGGTATCTCTGGTTCTTCCATTTCTTTTTGGGATAATTGTTCTGGTAGTTGTAATTCCCTGATTGACGATTTGCTGCTGTTACCTCTGCCCAAGTTCTTATAGCCTGTGCTCCTGTTTGATAAACAGTTATTAGTTGTTATAACTGAGCATTCTGAAAATTTGAAGTATTGTTCTGTCTATTGATATCTTGGTGTCTAACAAAATTCTGTTAATTTCTATTGTCTTTTCTCTCCCCGCTGACTCCATTTTTGGCTGCCAAACGTTCGGAATGCCTAGGCAAGCTGTTGCCAGCGTCAGGATTCTCTTTTGCTTCCTGGTTCATTTTGGACAACTGATTTGTTGGCTCCTTCACATGAATACAACCAGGGACTGGATACGCTTATCCTTTCTCATAATCTTCAGTGTCACGCAAAAGCTTTTTAGTTTTACATTTCTTAAGCACATTGTTCTCTTTGATAAGTTTCTCTTGAATAGAACAGAATTTAGCATCAAAATTATCTTTAGTCACCAAGTCTTTCAAATGAAAAAATTCTTGCTGAATTTTAACATTGAGATTCCCCATTTTGTTACTGTTATAAGCCATCCATTTCTTAATAAACTCGCCATCCAGATCATCCACTGTTGGCATCACAGTTATGCGTAAACCTTTCGGCACACGCTGATAGCGCAAGCAATTCTCAAAATAAAGAATATCCTACTGAAGCCTCTTAAGCTTCAATAAATCTTTTTCTAAAGCGCTGAATAGTTCCACAAAATTGGGGCCATTGCTCACACCATTGGCTTGATTGATGTTAACAAATGGATCAACTGGTTGAGCACCTTTTCTTGTAGCTTTCCAGTGTTCACATGTAAAAACAAGTGCTACAATGGCAAAAATGCATTTCAACAAAAGTCTATTGACACCTTGATTTTAATTGGTATTGATGGCTGAATTTTACAGAAAAAGTGTTGACTCCAGAAATCATAAAATGCATTTCCCCTTCTAAAACAGAACTGACCCAAGATAAAATCACTGAGAGAAGAAAAATATGAAGTATCTATTACCATATATTAAAATTATGTTATTTTAAAAGTGACACAATACATTTATTTACATATCTGTCAATGGATGATATAAACATGATGAAGTCAATAACCATATGCTGGTCACATCACTCCTCCTACCTCAGAACTGTACTTAGTTTATCTGACTCCCTGATCAGTTCTCTAAACTGTCCCTCACTGACTCCGCCATGGCCTCAGAAATAGTACTAGCACTCATTTATGAAGCCACAGTACCCTCACAACATCTGAAATTAATACTGGTACCGCACTCCTGCACCACTAACACCCGGCGATTTCACCCTCTAACAGCTTGTGCCTGGGGCATCTGCCACTTTTACCTCAACCAAATTATGGCTGTGCCTTACCTGTACAAACCTACCCCAGTGTACCAAAAATACATTTTGACAGAACTCATATTTTGAGTTTTGTTTAGTATAGTTTGTACCCCTGTTTTAAAATGTTAATATGTCCAAAATGTTTCAACGGGGAGAGGTTGCTACAAAATTGATGAGATAAACCATTGGGTATAATGTGCTGCATTTTTGAAAAGCTTTTTTTTCATATCTTTTAATTTGTTAGGTATATGATTCACTTGTATTATAAATGTAGCAATATGAAATAATCTGCTAATTTGAATGTAATGCCGCAAGTACTATTATACTGCACTGTTGTTTCTTTGTATTGTACTAAACCATATAAGTACAGTTTGTGCTTCTGTTATAATTTTGAAATGACAGTACTTTAATCCAGAATGCATATGCAAGCCATATTTATAACAAGTGAAGGCTCACAAATGCCGTACAAAGCACTTATGAAGCTCTTGAGACATTCTCCCCTTTAGCCTCTAAACTAATTCAGCAGATGCCATCATTTAATTATAGAGGTCATAACCACTTGCGTCCACTTCTACAAATATTCAAAACAAGACTAAAGTGTATTGACCATTCCTTCTCTATTCTTGGCCCCAAACTATTGGAATCGCTCCCCTCTTTGTTTAAATATAATTCCTCTTCTCCCAAGTTATGCTCACAACTGAAAGGTCATCTCAAGTCTTGAGGTACATGTAAATGGTTTCTCTGTGGACATATGACCTATTTATTACTTACCTCACCTTCCCCAAACTGATTCTTTCTATTTAGGTTATGTCTCACATCCACGTAACAACAATAATGTTTGTTAATTGAATTCCCTCTGGATGTCAAGTTATGTCATGTTTATGTAAATATTCTATATGGTTATGATTTTCATCCTTTTCGTACAGTTGCCTTTATTCTGTTTGTGAAATTCTGTACTAAACTGTTTCTGTACTTCAGGACTGAGACTGACATAGGTCTATTGGAATCAGTGCTCTACCTGGTTAACAAATTAAATTTAAATAAATAAATAGTTGGCAGCATAGCACAGAGGGTTAATGGTATTGAGCTGATAAAACAAGCACAATTCCCTTGGTCTCCACTTAAGTCAGACTTATGCAACATGTGGCCCATGAGCTGCATTCTGTTTGCAGCCTGCCACATAATAGTTTCTGTCTTTTTTTCTTTTGTATAATTGTTGACAATCTGGTTAAATGCTTGTGTGCTAAATGTTCTGCTCCTGTTTAAATACTTGAACATTGCAGTGTTTTATATTACTTTCCTGAGTAAAGCTGTATTTCCTGCTGTATCTGTACTTGTAAAACAAAGCAACATCAAGTTATTACTCTTTTCCATATGTAGTTGTCACTTGTTGTGAAGAGTTATTACTCTTTACCAAGTGTAGTTGTCACACATTGTGGAGAGTTATTACTCTTTACCATGTTTAGTAGTCGCTGTGACATCCCTGTCTGGGCCAGTAATTAAGAAGCCTGAATCCTCACCAGTGAGGGACATTCACTTGAAACAAAAATAGATGCACACAGTATTTCCAGATGCAGCTCTCTGCATCAAGCACAGTTTCCCTTAAGAGCACACAGGGAACACACTCAGTCCGGGTGCTGGGTTTCCCTCTCTCTATGCCCCTGAGTAAGGCTCCTCACTGGCACAGCTGTAAAGTTGAGTCCTTAGCCAAGTGTCCAAGGCTAGTCCACCAGCACTCTCTCTGTGAAACAATTGCTCTCTGTCCCTGCTTCAAGTAGCAGAGACACACACACACACACACACACACTCTTTGATTTTCACTCTCACACAGACACACACATACACACCTGGGAAAGGCTGACACAGATTTACATGCTACACCCGTCTGCCCAGATTATAAGGTAGATACTGCCACCAGGACATTCCAAAGTCATCTGCTCTAAGGCTCTTACAAGGGTACTCAATTATACTGAGTAAAATTAATACTAATACAAATGGTAGTGTTTCACAAATTCAGCAAGGTATTCAGGGGTGGCCACAGTGTCACCAAATAAACAGAAGTACTCTCAAAGCTTAAAATATTATCTAAAAGACTAGCCGCAATGAAAAGTTTAAATATATTTACTAAATAATAAAAGAACATGAAAATACTAAATACCCATTTGCAATAAACAGAGTATGACTCACAGGAAATATTAAAAATAACACAGGTGGACAGGTTCACACAGTTACAGAAAAAACAATACTTTTTTAATCTCACAATGTTTTCCTGACTGATCTAAAGAATGATTATTCCCTGGTTACTTACTAAAGCAAGGCAAGATAAAGTGAGTAAGAGATCCTTCTTTGTCAGGTTACAAAAACAGACTGCTCTGAGACTTCGGTCTCATCTAGTATTAAAATGTCATTTTTGTGCTGGATTACATAATAGCATCACATGCATCTGGTCATCTGAATTCTGGTTGTCATACTACCCCTTTTACTAGAGGCTGCCAGGATTTAGCACAGATGTGTTACCTTATAGACCTAGAGCTTTGCTAATATCTGTTGTAGCTTCTGGAAGTCATAAAACAATTTCAAACTTCCGCCCTTCCAGAGTAGAAATTAGTTCATCCCCAAGGACAATACAGAAGACTTCCTAGTTCAGACTTTGTGTCTCTGGCTGCCTTGAGACCTGGGAGATACAATCTTTATGGCCTAAATTAAGTAATTTAATTTCAGGATATTTTTCTAAAAGTTAGCTGGGGCTGAGCTTAACCTCTTCTCTTCCATTATCCTCTATTACAATATATACATTTAATCAGTTACAATAGTACAGTCTGACATACATGCATATTTCTTTTTCTGTTCAGCAGGGCACACTGTTGATATATTTTTAACACAAGCAACTTTACAAATACATTTTTAAACACAAGCATCTGTACAAATCAGTTTGATATACAAATGACATATAATCCTTTACAAAATTCCAGCTAGCTGTGCTGACATTATGTTACACATCCATTGCCCTACTTCTGGCATAGCTGGCAATACCTCACATCATCACATATTTCTGCCCTTTGAAGATTCAAGCTAGTTTTTCAAGTGATCCTTGAGAAATGCTGCTTGACAGAAATGGGCCTGTCTGGGAATACATTAAACCATACCCTGTCTTGAGATCCCATCTGCCTAGGCATTGGTGACCCCACAGCAGTGTTGCAGTGTCATATCATTTGCCTACAACCCTAGGCTGCACTATAGTAACTTCACATTTTGCTGCCTGACTCACTGTAGCCATAGATCCCCCTCAGATTCCTCCTGCCTCCTACTCCAGATACTTAGCACCAGGGCCTCTCTATCAGGTAAGGTTTCATCATGTTAACATAGCACAATTTGGCCCCTGCCTCCTTCCTAGCAGTTCTACCATGTAGTTGCCATCACTAAACTTCCTTACCACTTTGAAGGGTCCCTCCCAAGCTGCCTGCAGTTTACTGTGTCTGACATGAATGAGAACCATCACCTGTTATCCCACACCATAGTCTTGGGCTTGAACATTCCTGTCATACCAGACCCTTTCTTGCTGTTGAGGTCCTGCCAGGTTCTCCTGGGCCAAGCCCATGACCTCCGTAAGCCTTGTCCTGAGGTTTAGGACATATGCCACAACAGACTCCTTCTGGGATTTACACAAATTAAATCTAAAGCCTCCTCACCCTATGTCCATACAGCAACTCAAAGGGTGAAAAACCTGTGGATTCCTGGGATACCTCTCTGTATGCAAACAGCAGATGGGATAAATATTTGTCCCACTCTCTCATAAACTAGTCTGCAAATGCCTGTATCATGGTCTTTAGTGTAGAGTTTAACCTCTCCATAAGACCATTAGTTTGGGGATAGTAGGGGGTAGTTTTCAGGTGCTTCAGTCCACAGCTCTTCCACAGACAAGCCAGCAGATCTGACATGAAAGCAGCATCACTGTCAGTAAGCATTTCTCTTGGGAAACCTACCATTCTGAAAATGTCTAACAATGCATTTGCCACCTTCTCTGTCTCGATGGAGGACAGAGCCACTGTCTAAGGGTATCTAGTAGCATAATCTACTACCACCAGAATATATTTCTTCCCTGTTTAACTTGGGATATTCAGAGGCCCTGCAATATCCACAGCTACCCTCTGAAATGGCTCCTCAATCACAGGCAAAGGCATCAAAGGAGCCTTGACCTTGTTTCTGCCTTGCCTACTTTTTGGCAGTGCTCACGGGTGTCACCCTGTTAACATCCCTTGCAGTCTCAGGCCAGTAAACATTCTGCATAACACATCTGTTGGTACATTTTATCCCCATATGACCTGCAAAAGTAATGTCATAGGCTATGGCTAGAAGTGCCAGATGATAAGCTCTAGGCACCACCAACTGCTGTATTACCTCTCCCTGTAGCCCTCCCTCAGGGTCCACACTCTATACAATAAACCTTTGTTCCAGTATACAGACTGCCTTTTCCTTGAGAATCAGACACCTCCCTAGCTGTCTTCCTCAAGCCTCTTAGTGTACGTACGGAGAGCCAAGTCTGTCTCACCTCTTCCCAGCTTGCCTTCCACAGGAAGTCTGGTATCCTCTGACAGCAGTGCCTCACTGTCAGCCTGGGTACTAGCACTCACTTCTGCCCTTGCAGTCACACTGTTCAAGGGAACATCAGTACCTACCAGCAGCTGTGGCTCATCTTCCGGCTCATACTACAGGGCAGTTCCCTCCCTGAAATAGCCACATGAACAGCCCTGTCTTCAAATGTGAGGTCTGTCTAGGTCTCCCCCAAGCTACCAGACCAACATGCCTGTCTCCAAGCCTGACTGCATGTAACTGCATGCACACAAGATACTGCATTATCAAAATTATTCCCTAGCAAGACATCTGCAGGGATATCCTCAAACACACCTACTTGGTTACTTCTTTTTCCACCCTCCCAGTCAAGGTGAACACTGGATAAAGGCATTTGGAATGGTGTCCCTCCTAAAGCAAGTGCTCCTCCTCTTTAACCACTGTAGGCTTCACAATGGTTATGTCAGCGTCTCTCTCTCTCTCTCTCTTAGCAGTGGCCTGTTTTCCATCCATTAAGATTGAATATAAACTCTGATGATAGTTTGGTACCCCTGTTGTCTCCAGACAACTTACCACTGGCATACTGTTATTCTTACTTGCTGGCTCCCTAACCTTTTGTTCCCCACCTTGCCACTGGGGACATCTGTAAGATACATAGCCCCACTGGTTGCATTTAAAACATTTAACCCTTGATCCTGGCAGTGTACTTGAACTAGTGGCTTCTCCTGTTACTGGTGGACTCTGTTGGTGTGGTTTATGCTGCCCACCATGGGTTCCCTTATATCCATGTGCAGCACTGGGTGTCCCTTTCCTGTGCAGTGATGCCCTGCTTGCTAAGTTGAAATCCTCCTTTTTCCGAAGCTCATCTGCAGAGTTACATTCTTGGTCTGCCAACCAGATTTTCATAACCTCAGGCAAAATGCTAAGGGTTTGTTCCCTCACCAAAGGGTCTTCCAGCCCTTCAAAGGTGGTGACCTGGCCCCCACTCACCCATCTATGAAAATAAGTGCTTAACTCAGCAATATAATCACACACACTTTAATCTGCCTTGCGTCCATGCTTACAAAACGTTTTTTTCTGAAGCTTCAGATGTTAACTTAAAACATTCAAATAAACATTTTTTTACTTTGTCATAGTTTAAACAGTCAATATAAGACAGTTTAGAAACAGCAGTTACAGCTTTACCACAGAGTAAGGGGGTCAGGAACCATACCCAGAGCCCTTGGTCAACATTATACTGTTTACATATTTTTTCAAATATGTGAATAAAACTATCAAAATTATCACCCTCTGTAAATTGTGGAAGAAATGTACTGACCTTTATTGCTTCTGTGTTTGGTTATTCTCTTCCCCATGACCCTGGTGAAGAGTCAGTATCTCTCTCTCTCATGTTGCCGTTGCTTCTCATTTTCTTCAGCCTCCAAATGCTGAGTCTCTCATTTTCTTTGGTCTCCAATGCCGCAGTGTCTCTGCTGATTCTAATTACATGCGTTTTTCCTTTTCGTTAGCCTCCAAACACTGCAGTCTCTCTGCTGATTCTAATTCCAAAAGTTTGGCCTCCACTTCAAGTCTCTCTAACTCCAGATGGATTTTTACATCCTCTGACGAAAAGATGAACTGTCCTGTTTCCTGAGGGCTGTACATCCCCATCACCAAACTGGTTGTTTTTCTGGTTACTGGTCTGAGCTGTGACTAAGGCTGAAATCATTTCCTCTCTAGTCTGGTTGGCATACACCAGTCCTTTGGCTTCACACACCTTGGACAATTGGTTCTTTGTCAGCTTAGCATAGTCATTTGCTGGCATCTTTGCCTGCTTTCCCTGACTAAACTAAACTAGCAAGAAAAAAATAACTAGATAAAACTGTTGTGAAATGAAACTCTTAATATTTACCTTGTGACTGCTGCGAATATACACCTTAATGACAACTGTTTACAGGCTAAAGAAGATCAATTAATATCCACACCACTGCTCACCAATATGGGACATCCCCACTCTGGGCCAGTAATCAAGGAGCCTGAATCCTCACCACTGACACTGGAGAGGGACGTTCACCTGGAACAAAAATGGATACACCCAGTATTTCCAGATGCAGCCCTCTGTATCAAGCACAGTTTCCCTTAAGAGCACACAAGGAGCACACACAGCCCGGGGTCAGGGTTTCTCTCTCTCTCTCTCCCCCCTGGTCCCCAGTAACACTCCCCACTAGCACAGCTGCAGAGTGAAGTCCTCAGTTGAGTGTCCAAGCCAAGTCCTCCATCACTCTCTCTGTAAAATGAGTGCTTCCTGTCCCTGCCCCAGGTAGCTGACACATACATTTTTTGAGATTTAATTTGCACACACACACGCGCACACACATACACGCACGTGCGCGCACACACACACACACACACACACACACACACACACGCAGAAAAAAGACATCATCAGTAAATCTGACAAAAAATCTAATCTGATTGGAAAAAATACTTTCCAAAATGTTAACCTTTTCCCAGCCTTGCATAAAAAGATTGGCATAGCTAGGGGCCATAGCGGCACCCATCGCTATGCCGTTAATTTGATGGTAAATCTTCTTCTTTCAGCTTTTTCCTGGTTAGGGGACGCCACAGCGGATCATCTGTCCGCTCATGATTGGCAGTGGAGTTTTACGGTGTCAAGTTGCCAGCCCGGCGCCCAACCTTCCACAGAAGGCACACACATGCACACAGTCACTCCTAGGGCCAATTTAGAGTGTCCAGTTCAACTACAACATGTCTTTGGGATGTGGGAGGAAACCGGAGCACCCAGAGGAAACCCATGCGACCCCAGGGAGGACATGCAGACTCCGCACAGAAGGCACGCTAGCCGAGAATCGAACTGGAGAACCTCTAGCTGTGAGGCGGCAATGCTAACCACTGCACCACCATGGCCGCCCTGTTAATTTGATGGTAAATACCATTATCAAATTCAAAATAATTATAACTTAAAATTAAATTTTAACATTTCCATCAACAATCCTACTGTGCTTTTAGAATAAGCTCTTGAATTCAGCAACTCTACTCTTACTATATCCAGTCCTTCACTGTTGGGTATCATTGTATACAGAGACTGAATATCTAGAGTTACTAATATGTCATTTTGTGTGGTTATTACACTTTTCACTTTCTTTTTGAAATCAAAAGTGTCTCTAATAAAAGTAGGCCCCATTTCCACAACCTTCTGCAAATGCCTATCTGTGTAAATTGCCAAGGCTTCCGTCTTGCTATTCACACTAGACACAATAGGTCTGACAGATGGATTATTTAAGCTTCTATGTATTTTGGGTAAACCAAAAATACGACTTATCTAAGGACAGACACTCCTAAATTATTTTCTAATGGTTTCAGTTATTTGATTAGTATAAAACCATTTTTCCACTATAGAATCAATGAGTAAAAGATTTTCTAACATCTTTAAATGAAACCTTTTTTATAAAATCTTTCATCAGACAACATTTCATATATCTTAGAATTATAGTCAGACCTGTCAAGCACTGCTAAAGCTCCACCTTTATCAGCTTTAGTAACCAAAATATCAGGATTGTTTAAGAGACTTTTCAAAATACAGTTTTCATGTTCACTTAAATTATAATATTTAAAACTGGCTGGCAAACTCAACAATTCTATTATTTGCAATTCTGTAGTCATCAGAAAAACGTCTAACTCTTTTTTCAGCGGAGGGTTAAACATGCTAGGTTTTTTTTAATTCATTAGAGGTGCAAACTTCATTATCAAACATCATTTTAAAATTTAATTTTCTAACATAATCTCTGAGAGAATTAATAATATCACATTTATCAGTTCTGGTGCTAGGCACAAAATTCCATCCTTTGGAAAGTAAACGACAAGTCTCTTCATTTAAAATAATTGAAGATAAATTAATAATTTTAAAGTTAACATTTTTAGTACCTAGAACTTCCATTGCTGGTATCTCTGGTTCTTCCATTTCTTTTTGCGATAATTGTTCCGGTAGTTGTTATAATTCCCTGCTTGACGATTTGCTGCTGTTACCTCTGCCCAAGTTCTTATACCCTGTGCTCCTGTTTGATAAACAGTTATTAGTTGTTATAATTGAGCATTCTGAAAATTTGAAGTATTGTTCTATCCATTGATATCTTGGTGGCTAACAAAATTCTGTTCATTTCTATTGTCGTTTCTCTCCCCGCTGACTCCATTTTTGGCTACCAAACATTCAGAACGCCTAGGCAAGCTGTTGCCAGCATCAGGATTCTCTTTTGCTTCCTGGTTCATATTGGACAACTGATTTGTTGGCTCCTTCACATGAATACAACCAGGGACTGGATACGCTTATCCTTTCTCATAATCTTCAGTGTCACGCAAAAGCTTTTTAGTTTTACATTTCTTAAGCACATTGTTCTCTTTGATAAGTTTCTCTTGAATAGAACAGAATTTAGCATCAAAATTATCTTTAGTCAACAAGTCTTTCAAATGAAAAAATTCTTGCTGAATTTTAACATTGAGATTCCCCATTTTGTTACTGTTATAAGCCATCAGTATCTCAATATATTGTAAACCAACTTTTTGGTTTAAATCAATCCATTTCTTAATAAACTCGCCATCCAGATCATCTACTGTTGGCATGACAGTTATGCGTAAACCTTTCGGCACACACTGATATCGCAAGCAATTCTCAAAATAAAGAATATCCTGCTGAAGCCTCTTAAGCTTCAATAAATCTTTTTCTAAAGCACTGAATAGTTCCACAAAATTGGGGCCATTGCTCACACCATTGGCTTGATTGATGTTAACAAACGGATCAACTGGTGGAGCTAAACAACTGGACAGAACATTGTCAGTTCTGCTGTTAAGAGTAACAGTTCCATTGGCAGACCCATTAATGTTACAAGATTCACTTCTAGCACTTCGATTGTCACCTCCGTCTTGAACAAATGCACCATTAGGCATATCAGTAAGAGTAAAACTAGAAGGTAAAACCAGAAAATTCGATCCACTGTGGGTGTCCATTAACCAAAACAATAAAAATTAAACAATAAAAGCAGTAGCCGAACTTAACTTCAACAAAATAATAAACAAAAGACGGCACAGATAACCCAATGAGACAAGACACGCTTTAATCTCTCCAAAACATTAGACAGTGAGCACTTTCATCACAAAGCTTCTAAAGGTCTAGTAGTCCTCGCAACCCAGACTACATAAATGCATTTTGACATGAACTTAGTGGTTGCAACAGTCATTCTGAACCAGCCCTACTTAGGGTTATATACAGAAGGCTGCTGTGGCTTATGTGGGTGGCTGGGGATGGTGTGTCATTATTTCTTTAATTTTCCTCACAACTTAACCTCAGAGGTATGCAGAGAAGGTCACTATAGCTTGTGTTCAGACTGGGGACAGTGTGGTCTCCCTATTTTATGCTTGACCTCAGACGTGTGAAGAGAATATCACTATAGCTTGTGCAGTGACGGTGTCCTGTCTAGGAGCAACAAGGTGAAATATATTACTGTGATCATTAATTTTTCACATTCCTTATAATGACACATGGGTGATGAGGCTTGCTATGTATATGCATAGCAGCAATCACTTGAACTGCATGACTGTAGCCGTGTGTGCCATTGCTTTCATCCAAATCTAACATCAGAGTAATGACTGACTTTTTATTGGTGGGAAAGAGGGGTATGAGGCAGCCAGTATTCCCAGGAAGGATTTGCATATCCTTGAAAACATTTGTTTTGTTAGTTTATTGTGAGATACTAGTTTGTCAGCTTTAAACATTAAGCCTTGGGCAGAACTTAAGCCTTCCTTGAAAGAGAAAAAATGTAAGTATGTATTTCTTTTATGACTCAGGATTTTGTTCAGACCACCACTGGGAAAAATGTTCTAAAATGCTTCTTGGAGCATCTGTAAACCTATGGATTCTTGGGGTCTGGTAGCATCATGTCTCCCCGTCTTAATTTGGTTATTTCCTACACAGTTATTGCAGTGCTGCCTTAGCCAGTTTAGATGTGTTGAAAGAATGCAAGGAAAAGTAATGTTGCACAGTAATGCTGATTGTCTTTCCTTACTCATAATTTTTATTCAGGCCATCACTAGATGAAAAGATTGTTGAAAAAAATCTAAAATACACTTCAGAGCATGTAGAAAGCCATCAAAAGCCCACGCAGTTGGGCAGATTGTTTAAAAAATAACTATCATTTTTGTAGCTTTCTATTACAATAATGAGACAGAAAACTTAACTGATAATTATAACATCCTTATGGTTTAGAGAGCTGAAACTATTCAGAACTTACAAAATAGAAGGATATTAAGTGCCCTTCAAATGTCTGCAGTACAGTTTGAATGGTGCACTACAGTTGATATTATTATGTCACCCTGTCGTTCACAAAGCTTTTGAATTTATGGGTCCAGCAATAATAAGAAAATAAAAGGAGACAACTTGGAAGATGAAATTCAGCACCACAGTGGGGTTAGTGAGGAAGCCTAATAGACTAATAGCTTCTGTGTGAGGTTAAAAACTGCACAAGTTCAGACAGTAGTAATAGTACCACCAATTATGCTATGTTCAGTAAACATCAGTGCTAGGAGCAAGTAGTATGTGCTAATAATAAGTAACTGATGTCAGTACAGTACTTAGCACTAGAAGATAGTACGTAGGTGAATATTAAGGCTGGAGATGAGGTTATTTGCAATAACTGTACAAATATTAAATTCCAGTTAGTGCTCACATTGGTGAGAAGGAGCCCCTGACTCCTACCCCGTAAATCAAGCAAATGGTGAATAAGCCATAAGGAAATTATTGTACTAAGCTCCTGGTATAAGCTGGTATGAGAAAGTAACCTCAAAGCTGATCACAGGCTGCTCATTGGAAGTCCCTAAACAAGACAAAAATTGTGTTTTAACAGCTTTTCAACAAATGGGATGAATCTTCTTAGTGTAAACAATATTAGTTAATCATGGCCACCAATAGTTGTGTGGAACTGGCATATGTGACATGATCAGTCAAGGAAAAAGGATGCAAGTCTTTACCGAGGAGCTCAACAGGTGCAATATTATGGCATAAGGGAATCCTGTAGGTATCACACATTTTTGCACTGTCTGTTAGGAAAGCACAGAAATGACTTCTTAACTTCTGGTTTAGTCCTCTTGCCCTTTCAGTAAAGTTTATAAGAAATGGTACTAACATTAGAAGTATGCAGGAGGACACAATAACAAAACATCTGTGAGCTAAATCACAAAATAGATATGTAGGGGCAGTAGCAAAATAGCCCAGAAGGTGAAGCTTGCAATGAGAGGGACAGGTACAAACTGCTGTAAAACATAGCAAGGGAGACATAGGAAGGAACTGATAAACTTTCTGTCATTTTATGTTTCTGTCATAGTATGGTTTCAACCCAAGCCTCTAGTTTTGTAACACCTTGATCAGACCTTTTCTTTTAATACCAGCTGAGATCAACTTAGCTTAATATGTATTTCTTTGGCTTTAGATTTGGCACATTAAATTCATACCTAAATATGAGTAGAATTATGGATTAGTTATTTTCTCCAAGAAGTCCATACTTTATGTTGTCATAAGCCCTTCTTTCACACTGAGTCTGTGCAAATGTCTGACCGCATCATCTGTCAGCAAATCCAGTCATCCAACTGCTTGCTTGTTTTCAGGTGGTTTAGCATCTGCATGTTATATTATTTCTAGCAAGTAGGCATTTAATTTTCCTATACTAGGTATGCTTTTGTATATGACATTTAAAAAAGACAGGCGGACAGGTCCTTACATCACATACACACTTATGCACTTACATGCAAATATAAAGAGAACACTTAATAGTGAAATGTGCAATACACATGAGTATCTGCACTTGTGAGAAGGATGAATAGTATGTATTACACCTGCTATTATTTTTCGTCTCCCTCACTAGTGTTGGACATGTTGTCTATCACACACTTTACAACTAAATATTCTATTTACATAGTTTGTTTTGTGTGTGTGTGTGTGTGTGTGTGTGCGTGCGTGCGTGCGTGCGTGTGTGTGTGTGTGTGTGTGTGTGTGTGTGTGTGTGTGTGTGTGTGTGTGAAGTTTGGGTTTTATGTTAAAATTTGTAGTTTATTTTTGTAATTATATTTATTATTTAAACAATATGCATAAAATATTATTAACATTGCATGGATGATTCCTGCAGCATTGAAATATTTCAGCTGAAGTAAGTCTTAGGCAGATTTTAGCATTTTGCTAGATATTTTCAGCAGTCAGAGATTTTCTAGGGTCCATTGTTGCAGTTTAGAACTGCAGATTTTAGTCAGTTCACTTATAAAAAAGAGAAACATGTACATATCCCTCATAGTGTATTCCTTGCCCAGGACAAGGCAGATAGAGAGACTGCAGCTACAAAAGCCTTTGTAGCAAGCTAAAGGACCCATAGGGACAGGTGCTCTCAAAAATGGATAAATATAATTGTACATGTTTATAAGATATCCCAAATGTGATTATGTGAAAAGCAGAAAACGTTTTACTCATGTAGATACAAACTGCAATCACGAATTAGCACTCCATCAACACTGGGAAGATTATGAGAACACATCAGTGCAAATTTGATACGTTCAAGTATGTATAAGTATTGTATGTGTTTGTGTGTGTTTATCTATCTATCTATCCAACTATATAGATAATATGGTAGTGGTTGATGTTCAGTGTTTGTTGCAGTAGCCTAAGCTTGGTTATATCCTGCCCAGGATGTGACCACCGGTCAGCTTTCAAACCTTCTGGACACTTTCCACATGTCCTCACAGACAAGATTTCAGGCCGAGCCACACAAAGAGGCAGTTTGGCTGTCAAAAGCAAAACCCCCAAAGCTGTTTTTAGCCAAATTTGTTCTATAATCTGTTATTCAGTGAAGTGTGATCCAGTCAAAATGATTACTCTCTATCTATCAAGTTGCTCATGTGTGTTTTCTAGATTTGTTTAGGTTATGTTTTGTTTGATTACTTTTTATGGTAAAAGTTTAGTATTTTTTTGTTTTGTTACAGCACATGTAGCTTTACGCCTGTTGTCTTGTGTATGCATCTTCTATTTCTCTTTGAGTTTGTCTTTCCATTTATTTTGTTTAAGGATTCATTATAATTTGTATTGTAATAATTTATTTTAAATTACTAATTTGCTTAGTGGTAAGCTAGTTTCCTCTTTACTTTTGTTTTGCAGTTTGTGGTTCTTTGCTGTGTGTGCATGCATAGTGTTCATCATTTTGGTGCTATTTGTGAGTTTGCCTAACCTGGAATGTTTAGCTCTATGTGGTTTATGTGTTGTTTTGTCTTTTTATATATTCCTCCATTTCAACTTTGTTAGAAGCTTAGTGGTTGTGTATGGTTTACGCTCCAGGTTCCTGTTTTAACAGCTTCATTCTTAGCTTTGGTTAGTGCTCTTTTTATGTGCTGCAGTGGATTATAGCCTTGATTTTTTATGGGAGGCTAGTTCATGATATAAAATACTTTGTTGTGTGGCTTATATAAAATGTGGCCTCATTTTTTTTAATAGTTTTGCTGCCTTGACTTTAGGTTCCATTTCATATTTTGTTATTATTGGTGTAGTAGTTTGTTTGATCTGCGCAAATATGAGTAGAACATTCTGTGTGATGTGATTGTTACTGACTGATACAGACAGTTCCAAGAGGTATTATTGCATTAAATACATTTGTTTATTATTGTGTCTGTATGTATAGATAGAGGGTTCAGTGGCTTTCGGAAAGGTCTTGGATACTGAGTATATTAGACTTTAAAAAGTATAAAAGAAAGTTACATTTAAATTATGTATTGAAAGATGTTAAAATGTCTAAACCAATGTACGTTAGATTTTCCTGTTATAATCCTGCTTAACTAGACACCATTAAAGTGTTTGAAATTACATGTGAGAAAGAAATTGGAGATTTGTTAGAAAATGGCAATAAATAAAATAAAAGCCAACAGGGCAACCACGGCAATAAAAATCAATTTATTACACAACATAAAACGGATATACATATTATTCTCCAAGTCTCTTAGTGTTGTTAAAAACTCACTTTGATCCCTCAGTTTGTGCGGTGCAAATGTAGATGAATTACCTTCAAGCATATGTCGTAGCAAAGGATTCTCACATGTTCGGGTCAATTTACTCCACTTCTGTTGTAGCCTGCTCAAACTCGGATTGTATTCCAATATTATCTGGTTACCTTGAGCCATGTGGGAAAGAGGGTGAAAGTTCACAGAGTAATTCAAAACAACAGCCAACAATCCCCAAATGTCTGTGTTGGAAATCCAAATGAGCAAAAATAAAATAAAAGCCAACAGGGCAATCACAGAAAAAAAATCAATGTATTACAAGATATAAAATGGATACACATATTATTCTCCAAGTCTCTCTTAGTGTTGTTAAAAATTCACTTTAATCACTCTGTTTGTGCTGTGCAAATGTAGATGAATTACCTACAAGCATAAGTCCTACCTAAGGATTCTCACATGTTCGGGTCAATTTATTCCACGTCTGTTGTAGACTGCTTGAACTCTGATTGTATCTGGTCACCTTCAGCCATGTGGGAAAGAGGATGAAAGTTCACAGAATAATTAAAAAAAAACAGCCAACAATCCCCAAATGCCTGTGTTGGAAATCCAAATGAGCAAAAATAAACTGTGTAAAATAAATAAATAAATAAATAATCTGTGAACTTTCATACTCTTTCCCACATGGCTGCAGCAGTCAGGACTGGGGTAAATTTGTAGGTACCAATCCAACCATTCAGGTTTTATTTAAGGGATGATAGTGTGTCACACTGCTTAACCCAGATGTGTAGTTGGTTTAATTAGCTCCCTGTGCTAGTACCAGAAGCCAGCTCCTATCCCCAGGTATCTTTTCAACTGAAGAGAACAAAAAAAGCACTTCCTGTAATACTTTGATTAGTACATTCTAGCAACTGGATTGTTACAGTTACACACCCCCCCCCCCCAGCTAGCTCTTCCACTGAAGAACAAAAAAAAGTTAACTGCAATAATCCGATGGCTACATTGTAATGAATAGATTATTACAGTTACATCCTCCCCCGGTAGCTCTTCAACTGAAGCGCAAAAAAGTCATAAACAGGATGATGGATGGTCAGTCGCACCCTCCAAACACTTGTACCTCACTTAACCTGCAGAGCAGTCTGTTCCAGAGGTGGGGGGGGGGGAGTTGCATGATTAATCTGTTTCTCCATCACTGTTCATTTATCTGCTGGTGAAGATTTAGACCCCTTGTTCTTGTATTTGTGGAAGTGTTACACTTATGGAAATATAGTAGGTCCAGAACAACTAGGTCTCTAAAGTAACTGAAGGAGAGGCATATATTTCTTCTCAAGAGCCTACAGGATACTAAATAAGGGGTCAATGTTTCCAGCATCTGTTTTTTGAGCTCAGGGTCTTTAAGCCTACGATCTTCTTAGGAACTTCTGTAGTCTTTCTAGTTGTTTGATATGCCTAGTGAGCTATATCCGAAAGGGGGGTATTGCACTCAGTAATTCGCCTAATCAATGTCGAATATAAGAGAACAGTGACCTCTATAGATCTGGATGATATTCCCTTAGTAATTAGCTACACCCAGTACAGGGATTTTCTCACTACTGGTGATCAAAAGCATTTTTTTCCAGGATCTCTAACTACATTTTCATTTTGTGATGGTGTTTTGTCTATACTATATACTTAGTAGAGGGTTTGTTTACCAAATGTGATATTGCAATTTTCTGTGTTTAATTTGAACCCATTTTCAAATAGCACCAGGTATTTGCAAGTATGATTTTTTTCTGGAGGGTTTTTGTATCAGGGGAGGGGCTTGATAATTGCTCCCTATATGCAATTGTCTACAAAGTCCTGGTTCCCAGTCTGTAGGTCAGAAAGGTAAGGAGGAGTTCCAATAATGAGCCCTTGAAACAGAGTGTGGCATGCCCTCCTCTGGGCCAGTAATCAAGGAGCCTGAATCCTCACTAACACTGGTGGGGGACGTTCACTTGGAATAAAAATAGATAAACACAGTATTTCCAGATGCAGCTCTCAGCATCAAGCACAATTTCCCTTAAGAGCACACAGGAACAAATTCAGTCTGGAGGCTGTGTTTCCCTCTCTGTCTCTACAGGCCCTCAGTAAGACTCCCCACTGGCACAGCTGTACAATTGAGTCCTCAGCCAAGTGTCCAAGCCAATTTCTCTGTGAAACCAGTGTTCTGTGTTCCTGCTCCAAGTAGCTGATACAAACACACACACACCCTGTTTGAGATTTGATTTACACACACACACACACACACACACACACACACACACACACACACACACACACACACACACACACACACAAACACCTGGGAAAGGCTGGCACAGATTTACTCACTCTGCTACCCTTTTCCCAGACTATAAGGTAGTTACTGTCACCAAGACATTCCAAAGCCAGCTACTCTAAGGCTCTTACAAGGGTACCCAATTATACTGAGTGAAATTAATATTACTACAAATGGTAGTGTCTGACCAGTGTGGCAAGGCTCTCAGGAGTGGCCACAGTGTCTCCAAATAAATATAAGTACTCTCAAAGGTTAAAATATTCTTTAAAGGACCAGCCACAATGAGAAGTTTAAATATATTTAATAATAAATAATAAAACAATATGAAAATACTAAATATCTATTTACAATAAACACCAGAGGTTTATCACAGGAAATATTAAAGTAACACACACAAATAGATTCACACAGATAAAGAAAAGCAGCACTTAACTAATTTCACTATATTTTCCTGACTGATCTAAAGAATTACTATTCCATGATTACTTACTAAAGCAAGTACAGAAGAAAAATCCCAGTGTTACACACTGAAGAAGGGCATTAGCCTGAAAACTTTGTGAAGAATTGAAACATTGTTGTTACACACTGAAGAAGGGCATTAGCCTGAAAGCTTTGTGAAGAATTAAAATGTTTTATTACAATCCTTTTGAGTCAAGCATTTCCTTCTACTGGAATTTTTCAACTAGTATTAAAACATCATTTTAGTCCTGGATTACAGAATGACATCCCACACATCTGGTCATCTGACTTCTGGTTCCTATATCACCCCCTTTTTCTAGCAACTGAACCAGAAGCTGGCATATATGTGTCAATAGTACACACACATAGAACTTTGCTAAGATCTGTTGCAGCTTCTGGAAATCATAAAACAATTTCAAACTTCCACCTTTCCAGAGTAGCAATTAGTTCACTGCTAAAGACAATACAGAAGGCTTCCTAGTACAATTTTTGTGTCTCTGGTTGCATTGAGACTTGTGAGATACAATCTTTATGGCTTGTACCAAGTAATTTAATTTCAAACTATGTTTCAAAATTAGCTGAACTGAGATAAACCTCTTCTGCTCCAGTATCATCTGTTACAATATATTAATTTCAATAGTTACTATACAATTAGACATGCAGGTATACTTGTTCTGGACTGCAGGACCCACTGTTGGTACATTTTTTATCACAAGCAACTTTACTAATACATTTTCAACTCAAGCACCTGTACAAATCAATTTGATATACAAATGTATAATTCTTTATAAAACTCCAGCTAGCTATGCTGGTATATGCTACACAGCCACTGCCCTACTTCTCCTGGCATAGCTGGCAGTACCTTGCATCATCACACAGAGCACAAAGAATGGACTAATGTCCAGATAAAATCACTTTAGCTAGCAGATATAGGAGATGTTCTCTTGGACACATTTCCTGTCAGAAGAATAAAGATGCCTTGTTGAAGTTTCAAGTAGTTTATTCAGTTAGGTAAGTAGATGGATGAGTGTTTTTTCTAATATCTTGTCTAAACAGGATCTGCTAGCTGAAGTGATTTTATCTGGACTAATCCTTTGTACTCTGTTGTTTTTTAATTCTGTCACCCTCTGCGTCACATGTGGTGTACCAGATTTGACTCGAGCCTTCTGGATTACCTCAATAATGAATCATTGGGGACACCTCTGGTTACTTTCATGCATTCATATGAGGTGCCTACAACTATTAACTGTGTTGGTTCAGTCTATTAGCCAGTTTGCTATCCATCTTACTATATAGGGATCTATTTTAAAAACAGTTAACTTACTTACAATGCTTGCATCAGGTATAGTGTTGAGTACCTTTGTTGATCTAAATTGTCTGAACAATATGACCATTGTTGACTGCCCATATAACCCTCTCACAGAGATTAACCAGAATAATTTAGTAGGATCATCCCTTATCAAAGCCAAACTGCTGGGAGTCAAGCTTAGCAAGATTTTTAATATCATAGTGCATGATGTCAGTTATAATGTTTTTCCATGGAGTTACAGATGAGGTTATTCAGGCTGTTGGTTTTATAATTCCTGGGATTGGTGGACACCTTTAGGGGCATCACCATTGTGGTGTGTCAAACTTCAGGGCCAAAACATGTTGAAAAACCTAGGCTGAACAGATTGAGGAGTGGCTCTGCTAAGACATGTTTAGCATTTTTTATTAAGCATCCAGGTATATTGCCAGCCCTATCGAAGAAGTATTTTTGGTCCTAGACAGCACCTTCAGTCCAGTGTTCCTTTGCGATAACAGGGGATTATGGGATTCTAGGATTTGTGGGCTTTTGATAGAAGTATTAGGGGTAGCACTGAATTTGTTTGCTACTGTATTGGCAGTTAGTGTTATTCCTTGGTTTCGTAATGTAACTTAAAAAGGATACATAATTTTCTGTATCTTGGGTTGCTTCAGTATACCTAATAGTATTTTTCAAGTCTTTTTTTTTTTTCGGTCCCTCCGAGACATTATTTTCACTGGCCTGGCCCCATTGCCCCACATCCACTACAGGTCTACCAGCTTGTCTCCTACTCCACCCCCCCCCCCCCCAGACTTCAGTATTGATGGGCTGGTCATGGATCCTAAAGACATCCTGGGAGCTCTGCTTTCTCTTTTTATATTCAGTTTTATTTTTCTTTTAGATGTCCTAACCACTTTCTGACCCAACTCCCATAATTATTGTTTCAACCAGGGGCAACTCCACTCTTTGTGTCATGCCTCCCCTAACGGAGCATCATCAACAAATGACCTCCCAGCCTGGATGGGCACACCAATCCCTCTCTGCTGCTTCCTCGGTCATCCGAGCCTCTAACTGAACCCAGGTCGACTGGGCCATATTTAGGGCTTTATCCCTCTGTGTCACAGGAACAGCCTTATTTTTCAAGTTCTTTGTAACATTTTTGCTACTGTCCTTGATATGAGGGTTTTGGGTGTGCAGTATAACTTGAGTGTTTTGCCTTTTTTGTAAAGTTTATTTATGCTGATTGACCACCAGGGAGGTTTGTTTTTTAATTTTGCATTATATTCTGCCCTGGCCGGGACTGCCAACACTATAAATTTGTCTAAGTGGGCATAGAACATCTTTGTGAAGCTTCCTGCTGTGTCCTCATTGAGCCTGATGCTGCCATGAAGCCTCTCACCATTAAACTGGAAGAGGTGAGTATGTTTGAAGTTCTTGAATTCAGCAGTATTTGTTGCAAGGATGTTATGGATTTTGAAGGTGAACATCACACTTTTATGGTCGAACTTAACCAGGGAAGGAGATACCAGGTGAATAGTACATGAAATTGGTATAGTTATAAGGACCAGATTTATTTTTATTTATTTTATTTATTTATTTATTTACTGGGTTAGTCTGGCTGAGCAGATGCCCTTTTTCAGCAGAGACCTGAGAAGAAAAGCTCCAATAGAAATATTAAAATATAGTAAGTATTAACAGAGGAGGAATGTAGTTTTGTCTTACAGATAGTTAAAAAAGCATTATATAAAACTTTGTAGAAATACTTTGAAGAGAGCTATGTCACACAAAATCCCATCCCTCTAACACAGCTTCCTCCAAAATGCTTACTTATAGTAGGAGTGTGCGGCGCCATTTTTAAATCTGGACCCACCTGGGGTAAACATTGTCTCCGCTAAGCGGTTCTGTGGTTTGGCTGCTTGTCACGCCTCATGGTAAAGTCAATGTTTTGTTAGCTTGAACTGTTTTTACTGTTTTACCTACTGTATAATTGTTGGGTATTGCTCAGCTGTTCGGCTCCTTAGTGTACTTGCTGGTAAACACGCTAAACGCTTTAGCGTTAAGTACTAGCACACTTATTAAAGTATTACATCTTTAAACTATACTATATTTTAGCAACTAGGCTGCAATTTGAACCCAGCATTATTAGCTACATGTGTGGAATGCTCTGTACTGCCTAACGCAGACTGTTAGCATCGTTCTTTTTAATGCATGGCAGCACACGCTCATTTCTGCTAGCTTTTTAGCCTGCCATATCAGAGTTACATACTGGTACACTCATTACAGTGTTACACCTTTGTACTATACGGTGTTTTAGCATCTAGGCTGCTAATTGAACCCAGTATTACTACCTATTTGTGTGAACGCTCTGAATTACCAAGTGCAGACTGTTAGCTTAATTTTTTTGTAATGCGTGGGAGCTCGCACTTGTTACTGTTAGCTTCTTAGCCTGCCAAACTTGTTTATACAGCTAACGTTTAGCAGCTATTGTACTGTATTTAACAATCAATGTTGATAACTGTAACTGTCACTAACATTTAGTAGTTATTGTACTGTATTTAGCATCCAATGTTGACAACTGTTACACGCACATCTACTTATAAGTGCTGAATGCACAGAACTGCCGAGCGCAGACTGTTAGTAGCACTCCTGTTATGCGTGGCAGCACACACTCAATACTGCATGCTTCTAGCCTGCTATACTTGTTTAAATAAGCGTCCATTTAGGTATGGTCATGCTCATCACTGTTTGCTTTTAGCCTGTTTTATTTGTTAGAACAGTGGCTGATTATCTAAGGACAAGTTTTGCTGACTAATTGTCTATGTTCTGATAAGACTCTGCATGCTACTCAGTTTCTCGATTGCAGGTAAACCTGTGTATTAGGAAAAGCGTCCCTAGCGTTTATTACCTACATGCTTTAATTAATACCAGATGGAAGCGATACTGCCTGTTTGACATTTGTAATTGTTTGCTTGTACTTTTTTTCCTTTCTGCTTACCCTTTCTCAGCCTAATTTCCCTTAGCAGCTCCACCTCTTAACTAGCCTACACTACATCCCAATTGACTTGTTTAACCTATCCTATGCACTTCACAATGACTAGCCCCAGCAGGCCAATACACTTTAAAGTACTCCTCTGGTCTATAGGTCTTACCTCTCTACTAATATCTTACAGCCTAACCTGCTATGAATCCCTTAGCGTTACTAGATTTCAACACCCTACAAGGCAAACAAACCCACTCTCTCTTACAGCTTCTCACACCCACATTAACATAACATCCTCATCGTCTTACCTTCTTCCACAGTTTCACAGACTATCCCATGTTAAATATCTCCAAATCAAAAATAAATGCCCTATATTCTTTAAACTCTTCAAACTTAAATATAATCTTCAACAAGGTCTACTTCAACACGGTGACATTCATCCAAACCCAGGTCCTTACATGACAACCACTGATTCCTCATCAGCTTATATTTCCCCTTCTAATAACCCCACTAATACCCCAAACTCTCTCTTTATAGGCCACCTTAATATACGTAGTTTAAACAATAAAATTACACAATTTCATGCCCTACTAGACACCTATTCTTTTAACATCTTATGCCTAACCGAAACTTGGCTCAAACCCATAACTAAAGACAATGATATAATTCCACCAAGGGATAACATACTGAGACTTGACCATCTAAATAAAAAGGGTGGTGGGGTGGCTTTACTGTTTAAATCTGAATTGAAGGTCGCCTCAATAGATATTCAGCCAACATCACCTACAAATGTCGAGATTTTAACCTCTAAGCTCCAAATTAATGCTAATAAATCCATATACATTATTTACTCATATATCCCCCCAGGAAATAACATTAATACTCTTGAAAACACCCTTAGCTGGCTCTCCATGACCCTCCCACAAGAAAACATACCCCTTGGTTATTTTAATATTGACTGGAATGGTTGTACCTCTCCCAAACCTACTACTCATATAAACCTATTTGGCTTTTACCAAACCATTATATTCCCTACCAGGAGCCACAAACCTAGCAAGAAACAAACTATCTTAGATTGGATACTAGTTAACAGCGACCCCCTCAGTTACAAACTGGCATACTTCCTGATGAAATTAGTGACCATACTTTTACCTTCATAACTAGACAAAAGATCACCATTCCCATTCAAACAACATTTAGAACAACCTGAAACAAAAAAAAAATTCAACCCAGTAAACTTCCAAGCAGAGCTCAAAGCATGCAACTGGTCACCCCTAAAATGCCTACCTCTTGACGAAGCAGTCTTTCTTTAACAATAAATTTCTGCAAATCCTTGATAACCATGCTCCCTCATGCACTGTCAGAACTAAAAACAAACTTGCTCCCTGGCTCTCTAATAAGACTAGGCAAACACATTAGACTGAGAAATAAAATCTCGTCCAAATGGAGGAAAACAAAAAACCCAATAGATCACCTAAACTTTAAACAGCTTTGAAATGCCACAAAAAGATCTATAGTCCTCGACAAAAAAAACTACTACCTCAAATTCCAACAAACCCAACAGCAAAACCCACAAAGGTTCTGGTCAGGAATCAACAAACTGCTTCATCCAGGTCACTCCAAAACTCCTACCCCCTCTAACTTAACTCAAAGCCCTCCCAACCAAATTGCTGACACTTTTAATAAATTTTTCTCTGAAGCTGTCCAATATCTAGCAAACACCTTACCACCTGTCACCACCACAGAATCTCCCCCACTGACCAATCTACCCCAAGCATTTCATCTCCAGCCCATTCACACATCCCTCTACACAGTCTACTTCTTAAACTAAAACCATGCATACCATCAGCTGATCTCCTCCCAGCTGAATACCTGCAAATTGCAGCAGGAGTACTAGTGTACCCAATTTCCATCCTAATAAGTAGAACTAATACTGAATCCTACATCCCATCTCTCTGGAAAATCTCACATATTATCCCCTTGCATAAGGGAGGTAACTCAAATGAACGCTCAAACTTCCACCCTATAGCCCTTCTCTCTCCCCTAGCAAAAGTTATGGAGAGATGTATTCACCGTCAACTACTACATCATTTCCTTGAAAACAACCTATTACTGGACTGCCAACACGGCTTCAGGCCTTTCCACAGTACTACCACTGCACTCCTATCCTTTTCTGACTGCATTAATAAAAATAGAAATAGTAACCTGCTCTCTTCAGCTCTCTTTATAGACTTCTCCAAGGCCTTTGATATGGTGAATCACCAATTACTATCAAATATACTCAAATCTCTTTCAATTGATACTCAAGTAGTTAAATGGTTCCAGTCATACCTAAAATAGACAACAAGCAGTGCTCTGGGACAACAACTTATCCTCCCAGCTCCCGATCACTCTCGGAGTCCCACAAGGATCTATTCTGGGTCCACTCCTCTTTAGTATTTTCATTAATGATCTGAAAACCTCCCTTCCCTAAGCTACCTGCATACAATATGCCGAAGATTCAATGCTAATCTGTGCTGCTTCCACTCCAACTGAACTCCAAAACAGGACACACAGTATTTACCTTAGTGGAAAAATGGTTTCACCAATGGTGTCTCCTCCTGAACCCAAAAAAACTAAATTACTACTGTTTACTCCCACACTGAAGACCCCTCCATTCATTTTCTTACTTACATCTAACAATGATACTGAAATCACTCCCAACACTACCACTAAACTCCTACGTGTAGCAATATATAATAATCTCAACTTTGACACACACATTAACCTAACTATTAAATCTGTTAATAGAAAACTTGGTTTCCTTTATAGACTCAAATCATTCCTCACAGCCGCAGCCAAGATTACTATTGCTCAAACTCACCTGATTTCCACCCTTCTCTACACCTCCCCCATTTACACAAACCTATCCAAAAGCAATCTAAATAAACTGGCTACCTGTTATAACAACATAGCCAGATTTGCCACTGGTGCCCCATTCAGAACCCACCACTGCCAAAATCTTAAACTTCTAGGATGGCTGGAAATACAAAACCAGCTACTCTTCCAGAAACTCACATTTATCCACAAGATCTTACACCATCCCACTAATACTATACTCTGTAACCTACTCATTTCTTATAAAAACCTTCCAACCCTACGTTCCGGAAATAGGTTACTAGTAGCCACCTTAAAATCTAACAACAAATCTGGGGACTGTCTGTTTTCTAACTCTGTTGGTAAAACTTGGAACAAACTTCCAACTGCACTAACATCTACTACATCCACCCATCTTTTCAAGAACCAATTAAGAATTTTCCTAAAATCCCAATGGCTTTGTCCATGCACCAATCCCAACTGATACTATCTTCCCTTGTCTTTATGCTTTTGTACACCAAATATTTTATTTTTGCTACTGCTCTCTCCTCTAAAATATATATATAATCTGTTCTTTTCATACCCATCACTGTGCTGTGTCAACTTCATTGACACAATATAATAACTGACTCATGCTTATATTTGTCTCTGCTAATTTTTGCCCCAAATGACTAAAACAAAAATCTTCATGGTGTAACCTTACTGTTACTGCTGCTGAAATAACAAGTGTAGATGAATGTATAGTTATCTAGTTGTTTTTTTTATGAATGTACAGCATCTGTTTTATTTTTGTGCTCTTTGTATAAATTATTCTTTTCTCTCGGAGGTTTTCTCCTCGGGCCTCTCCTGAAAATGGACATATATCCAGTTAGACTAGCCTGGTCAACAAATGTAAAATAAATAAATAAAATCCGGTTATAAATCACAACAATGTTAAGTTAACAAACTTAGAAAAATAAAACAAAAAAAACATTTGCACCATCGATGTTGACAGTCAGAAGAAGTCAATGGAGTGAAATAAGGTAGTAGATGTAAAGTAATTTACAATTGCAAGGAGCTCTGTTAGAGAAATAGAAAGAGTCTGAGAAGTGGATTGTAGAGACAGGAATGAAAAAATAGTGAGAAAAATCTGAGGATTCTCCAAAGAGTCTAGATTTAATATGTTACAGATAACCTGGACACATGATGAGTGAAAAACTAAGGACAGAGGAGAACAGAGGCAGAAGCAGAGGGGGTAGAATTCAAGTAGGATCAATACAGGAGCAGGTCCAGGAGTTTAGCAGATATTCCTTTAATGCTAGTTTGAAACCGTTTCTGTTATTAAGTGATCAGATATAGAGAGGAAGTTTGTTCCAGGCAGAGGTGACTGAGTAACTATAAAGTAGTTTGGCAATTGATTTATTGGGTTTGTAAATTTGAAGGAGGTGTTGCCAAGCTGCATAGTTCATGGTTAGGAACATAGGGGGTGACAAGAGTTGCAAGAGTAGGACAGGCTAGGGGTTGGTGAAGGATAGAGTGAGTCAGGTGAAGCTGTGGCAGGAGGCATTGATGAAAGTGGAGTTCCTTTAAACAAAGGCAGTGGTGTGAACGAAATGGGAGATTACTGACAAACCTAGCTGTTTTACTGTAAGCATGTTCAAGTTTAGTCAACATTCTTTTGGAAATTAGTTAGAATTGGGGCAACATATAATAAGGTAGGCATGAGTTAAGGACAATTTAGATTCTTGAGTTAGGAATTTTTTTGTTTCTGTAAAGTAGTCCGAGTTTTTGGTGTTTTTTAATGCAATTATTGATGTGAATGTTGAATTTAAGTTCATCTGCGAAAACCCCAAATAGTTTCATGTGAGATTAAGCTTTGATAATAGTGTTATTTAGTGAGGAATGCAAAGGTAGATTTGAGGTGTTGGAGAGACTTGGGGAGGAAGAGTTTAGTTTTATTGGGGTTAAGTAGAAGTTGGGTTGGTTTTGAGCCATTTTTCAATAGAGTGCAAAGATTCTTGGGTGAGTAGATGAGGTAGATTGTCAGAAGTACAGATGATTGTGGAGTCGTCAGCATATTGTATTAGGGTGGAGTGCAGGCAGGATTGGTAGAGGTTATTAGTAAAAAATATTGAAGAACACGGGCCCTAGGATGGAGTCTTGGGGGACCCCGGTTTGAACGGAGAAGAATGGGGAAGTTGCAGAGAGCCATTTAACAGATTGTAGTCTATTAGGTAAGTAACTAGAGAACCAGTTGAGAGTAGAGTTGGAAAGATTAAGGTAAGCTAGTTTGGAGAGAAGGAAGTTGTGGGAGACAGTGTTGAAGGCTTCAGAGAAGTCAAGGAATAGGCATGAGACTAATTTGTTATTGTCAGGAGATGTAGAGATACAATGTTTTATATATTTATTTATTTATTTGACATTTGTTGACTGAGCCAGAGCCCTTTTTTAGTGGAGGCCTGGAGAGAAAACCTCCACAGAAGTATGCACAAAGTTTACAAAGTAATTATGAGTACATTACAGAGAAAATATAGTATGGAATACACTTGGTTACAAAAAATAATGCTGTTAATTGACAACGTACAGAGGTTGCTGAAAGCAGTTAAGCTATTTACAGGATAAATTAATATATACAGTGAAGGAAGAGAAGATAGAAATAAGCAACTCACAGTCTGGGAAAAGTCCACAAGAAAGGTAAAGAAGTTAAATGAGAAGGAGTTAAGGGAGAGAGGTAGAGAGAGCAGTAAGAATGAGAGGTGAATGTGTAAGGGAGCAAGAAGAAGAGCAATTTTTGGGGTAGAAGTGAAAAGAGTAGTTATAGTTAGAGGGGTCAGAGAGAGTGGGTTTAAGGGGTGTTATTATAGGTTCATAGGTAGGTACTAGGCTATCTGCCCTAGGGCATTTATAAGCCTAGCCAGAGTGTATTTGGCTTCCGCCTCCCTATTAGATTAGCCTACTGTGCCTTTGTAAAGTAGGTCACAGAAGATACCCTTTTAAGATTAGTTTTACTGTGTCTCTGTCTAGCAGAGACACAGAAGAGACCCCAGGGGTGAATTTGCGATTTCCCATCCACGCGTCAAGATTTCGCTTGAAGAGGGTCAGCAAGGGGCTATGTCTAACATGAATTGGGATTATATTCTAGAGTGAGGGGAGCCTCTGGGAAATGAATCTGTTTCTCCAGCATGTCCTATTTATTAGTGTGCTGAGGTTTAGGTCCCTGGAGCGTGTAGCTCTAAGGGACTTGGATTTTTTGAGGTGGAGCATGTCCATTAATTCTGGGTTTGACATGGCTTTGTACGTCAGGCATAGATCGCCTCTGAGTAGGCGGTAAGCAACTGAGTAGAGCTGGAGTTTCTTTAGTCGAGCTGCATAGGACATCTGTTTGTAGCCCATGATCCTCTTGGTGAGGTACTTTTGGGGTCTCTCCAGTTGCTGCAGGTGTCGGGTAAGGTACATCCCAAAAGGGGCATTGTATTCACTTATGGGCCTGATGAGTGATGAGTAGAGGGGCACAATGACCTCTCTTGATCTAGATGTGAACCCTTTCGTGATAAGGTGGGCTATATAGAAGGTCTTTCTAACCACTTTGGCAACGTGATTATCAAAGGAGAGATTACTATCTGCGTTGGTCCCCAAATCTCTAATTACTTCTTCCGTACTTAATGGATTACCACCTATATGGTAATTTGTGTGCACCTTGTTTTTCCCAAAGGGAATGACTATGCACTTTTTAGCATTTAGCTTGAGGCCGTGGCTCTGGCACCAAGCATCCGTCTCTGTGAGACCCTTTTGGAGGATGCTTGTGTCAGCTGGAGATTCGATTATGGCCCCCAGTTTGCAGTCATCTGCAAACTTTGTCAGCCATAATCCCCCTGTGTTAGCCTGAACCTCAGAGAAGTATATATCGAACAAGAACTGAGCCCTGTGGGATGCCACTTATAACTGGTTTGGATTCGGACATGGCACCTGCGATTCTGACCATGTGGGTTCTATCTCTGAGCCAGTTTGCAACCCATCTTGTGATATAGGGGTTGATATTTAAGCTGGTAAGCCTATTTATGATGCCCGAGTGGGGTATTGTGTTGAAGGCTTTTGCGAGGTCCAGGTAGGCTGTGTGGGCTACCTTGCCCTCATCTATGGCTTTGGTAACTGTTTCAAAGAAAGGGGAAGAAGTTCAAGGAGGGTTTTCACAGTGACATGTCCAGGTATTTAGAAGGTATCCTCTGAGAGCTTTTTTGAATTCTTGTGTGTGAGTAATTTTACAGGTGGCCAAGGTAAGCTTGTTCCAGGATAGGGCAGGAGTGTATCTATATACGTTTTGGCCTGTTGATCATTTAGGTTATATATATGTCTAAGTGTTGTTGGTCAGAGCTCCTGAGGTTTCTGGGTGGAGTATAAAGAGAGATGAGCGAGGAGATGTCAGGGCAGGAGGAAGCCTTATAGAGGATGAAATCAATGATAAGCACTTGAGAGGATAGTAGTTGTTGGGGGAACTCTAATCAATTTAAGGCCTTGAGTGAGTGACAGTGATGAGAGTTAGAAGTCTGGTTCGCTGCAAACCTGGCTACTTTGTTGTAGTTGGCTTCGGGTTTAGCTAGTAGACAGGTCTGTAAGTTGGTTAGGATTTGTGAGCTGTAGAGGAAGCTGGGATGCAGGTAGGTATAGGCAAGAGAGATGAGAGTCCTTTGTAAGGAACTTTGTTTTTCTGAATAGTAAACCAAGTGTGTGGTGGGTTTTCTTTAGACAATAGTGGACATGGAGGTCAAATTTGAGTTTATCATCTATGATGGCTCCCAGAAGCTTAGTGTAAGTTTCTACATTAATGACAGTGTTATGTGATATTATAGAAAAGGTGGGTTTGAGGTGGGTGAGTGATTTTGGGAGAAATAGGAGGTCTTTTTGGACTGAGAATAAGTTGGTTGTTAGAGAACCAATTTTCAGTAGAGTTGAAGGAGTTTTGGGTGAGGATTTGCAGGTCAAAGAGGGTATCAGAGGTGGTGATGCTAGTGGAGTCATCCGCATATTGAATGAGGGTAGATTGAGGACAGGATGTGTAGAGGTTATTGGTGAAGCTGTTGAACAGTAGGGGACCAAGAACTGAACTTTGAAGAACTCCCATCTTGATGGGAAGGAAGGGAGATGGTAAGGAGAGCCATTTAACAGATCGTTGTCTGTTGGAGAGGTAGCTGGTAAACCAAGAGATGGCTGAGGTAGAGAAGTTGAGGTTGGGGAGTTTGAAGAGGAGCAAGGGATGAGAAAGTGTCAAAAACTTTAGAGAGGTCAAGGAAGAGACAGGAAACAAGTTTGTTGTCTCTGGCTGTGGGACTAGAGTGGGTAAAAGAGATGAGGGCTGTTGAGGCACTGTGGTTTGGATGGAAGCCATGTTAGGTGGGGGTGAGTTTGTTTTCTTGGAGTAAATAGTCCAAGATTTGCTTATGTACACATTTTCTAGTATTTTAGAGAGGGGGGACAGTATAGCTGTATGGAGGTAGTTAGATAGTTCAGTGGAACTGCCACCTTTGTGGATAGGTAAAGATTTTTTTTCCAGAATGAGGGAACTTTGATTCAGATATAGAGTGGTTTATGAGGATGGAAATGAGGTGAGCTATGGAGTTTGCTTCTAGCTTAAGGAAGAGTTGATGTAGTTTGCCAGCAGAGGGAGATCAAGATCAAGAATATTATTTCCTCTAGTGGATTTGTTAACTGTCTATTATATAGCTTGTTTATTAAATCCAAGAATTTCTGGGTATTCCCTACATTGGAGGTATAAGTGCTCCAGTTTATTGAGCGGTAGTTAAGGTCTTAGTATAAAAACATTATTTTTATAGGGAGTTCATCACATACTTTTAGGAATCTTATATGATCATCAGGGGGCATGGAGGGTGTCATCTAATAAGCTGTAAGTTGATGATGCGTCTTGTTTAGGGTGATATGGACCTCTGCCAGTTTATTTTATGGGTCTGTTGGAATCTGCCTGGAGGTGATATTTGGTCCTTAATAAATATGGTATCCAAGTATGGAGAACCGCTCTCTTTACACTTAAGCCAAGTCAAAGTAATTACACAAACAGGGACGTATTTCAAATGTAAGAGAGTCTTGAGACTGGGTAGTTTGCTGGTGAGACTTCTGATATTGAGAAGAGCTACCATAATTTGATCTAGTTCTAGATCTGATATGTTTGCTACATTAGAATGCCTGTTAGCTGGACTCTATGGGGGCAGCAAAAGCCTTAGCCAGTATGCAGAAGCCTTGGGATGTGAGGTGCAGGTAATCCATTGTGAATCAAATTGAATCATTGAGCATCTTGTCCCATGATGACACTTACTGGACTTCACTGGAATGACACCAATTATTAGATCAGTTGTTGAAGCCAATTATCTTTTCTTGGCACCTAGGTATCATTCTTGAAGAAGGAAAGATTCCACTCGGGGCCAGTGTTTTTCCTGCATTTGTCACATGCTTGGAGATCTCCAACATATCTCTCTGAATATTCTTCATGGTATTGCAACTAAGTCATTCACTTCCTCATGGACCACCACCATGTTGTAGTCATATTTGTTAAGTGAAGGAGTCTTTAATAGCCTTTGCCATGTCAGAGATTTTGCATGAGAAAGACAGCACATTATTACCTTGTCTTTGTCCGGCCTTGTGAATAGATTCTGTATGCCTAAGTGTAGTTACCTATCACTAAGACATTCATGTTGTACAGTTGTCTGGAGTAAGATATTTGAAGTGATTTGACTATTGGTGACTTATTGATGTCGACGTGCATGAAAGAGATGAGGTGTTGGATTTTTGCTGAGACCTAGTCATCTTAATTTTAGGAGGCTTTGGTAAAGATTTTTCTCACAGCCTCAGTGTAAGATAATTTAATGTGATTATGTCATGATTGTGACAGAGGTATGTGCTGCTCAAATTGATTTTGATGGAAGGAGGCCACCAGATTGAGTAAATATTTTCACTTCACCCAGGTGGAATTATTTGTGTTGAGTAGTCGTCCATTGTCTGTGAGCATATGAGAGTCCCTACACTGCCTGAGGATACACAGAGCTAAGAGGCTGGCAACAGAAGGGAAACGAGCAGGCCAACCATCCATGTTTGTGCAATGATTTGAAGAAGTTTATTGAGAAGCATACATAATATAAACTGTATGCAACCAAATTAGATGATTTATATATGAATGCACAGATTAGACTAGTTGTAAGAGTAATAAGTATTGTGGAATAGATTTAAGGAGAGAGCAGGGTTAGCACCACTCCACACAAACTAAGGGTGCTTATTGGCTAAGATGGCAGCTGGGAAGATATGAGTAGTGAAGGGCAGCTGTGAGCTGCTGGGAATACTAGACAGCAGTCTGTATTAACTGCAAAGGCATGGGCAGCTATAAATTCACAGGTATTTGCTTGGTTAATGATTTGTGAGGATCTTCAGAAGCCTTACCATGCATTCCCAATAAGATTCTAGCCATAGTATTTGTAATACAATTAACCCAGAATCCTTGTGTTATGAGTACAAATGACCAATGGGCAGGCAGATATTTACATGTTACCCCTGTCCATAATGGACAAGGATGTCAATTAAGGGTGAACTTGTGGTTTCTCATCGATTCATCCAGATTACACTTGAATAGAATAAGAAATGCACTTTGCTTTACACTACAATGATAGCAATTCCAAGGGAGTGGTATTCTCTGTGAGACATATCTGCTACTTCATCGTGTTCTATTTAAGCTGCAGAAGAGATTGAGATCTCTTGAGTGAGATGTTCTTTGTGTTTAACTGTTACACTCATTACATTTGGGTTATCTGCTTGCAGGTAGTCCTCAGCCGACCTGGTTATCAAAGTCTTGGGTCCTGCATCGGTTGCTGTCTCTTCTTCCATGATGTCAGGTAGTCAGGGGTATAAAGCATGCAGCCGATGCCATTACATCAGTCTTTCTTGCCGTGCAGTGCCTGAAGCAGAAGCAGTTCGCAAGTGCTGGTCGGCCAACTCCTGAAATTTTCGTTTTCAAGTTTCAGAACCGAAGTCTTCTAAAAAGCTAAGTACCGCGTTTTGGATCCTTTTTCTTGCTCCAAACCGGTGTCAGTAAAGGTTAACAATTGTATTTCTTGTGGAAAGCAAATACCTCATAAAGATTTTCATTCGTACTGCATTCCTTGCTTAGGCCCAGACCACAGCGTCCCTCGCTGTCGGTTTTGTGCCTTATTCAATCCTCGTACTATTCGTCGTCGGTTCATTTTCGCATCTATTTTGGTACTCAGTTCAAATATCCAGAAATGGCTTCAGTTAGCCATCTGACTACCAACATTCCGAAAAAATGTAAAGATAAAGACAGAGACAGACTGCATAGGTCCAAAGCTGCCGACGACACTTCCGTTAAGCTAGTCTCCAGTTCACCCGTTCTCAGTGAGGCGCTTTTGCAGCCCCTGATACCTGCTACTTCAAATTCACAGGCCTCTACTGAGACCCATTCGGAGTCCGGTATGCTGCGAGATGCTTCTTCGACTATGGAACCTGCGGATGTCTCTACCTTGGATGGGTCGGGAGCCGCTGTGCAGGCACCGGCTTCTGAGGGTGTATTCAGGCCTACTGGCTTGCACATCAAACCAACGCCATCTTCTTCTTTGAGGCCTAAGACTCGATCCACGCCTATAAAACCGATGTCCAATCCACATGGTCAGGCCCATATGACTAAAAAACAAATAAGAATGGCTGAAGACCTTATTACTCTAATTAGGGGAAGCCACCCTTCTCCCTCTAATAGGCCTGGAACCATATTTTCCTTCTGATTCTTCTGATCAGGATTCTGAAATTTCTGTTTCTTCTGATGACCAGTATTTATCCTTATCTACCTATGAGGATTCTGATGCAGAGGACTCCATTCCCTCTGCTTCCCCTCCAAAAGATTTCTCTTTTGGTGGAACTTTGCACACTCTTAGGGAGCACGTCCGCTGGGAAAGTCAGGATTACTTTGACTCCAAAAAGAGGCTTAGGGAATTCTTACTCCTGCCTCAACACAGGCCTTTAGCTATCACCCTGTACTAGATGATGCCTTCTTGGAGTCTAGCCTGGCCCCAGACACCTTACCTCCAGCTCCCAGGAAACCTGACAGGTATTACAGAGTACCGGATTATCACAAGTTCCTCTTTAAGAATCCTACTGCGGACCCAGAGACCATTTCACAGGGACCCAAAGGCATTAAGGTTACTACTGCCAAAAATCCTACCCCCTCTTGATAGAGATTCCAGGGCCCTGGACAGATTGGGTAAGAAGGTATATACTTCTGCTACTTTGGCCATTAGGGCCTTAAACTGTCAGTTTCACATGTTGAAGTACCAACAGCATCTTATTTGATTGCTTTAACAGAAATTGATGTTGATTCCTGACTGTGCTGAAAATAAAGAATTACAGGATTTAATGCATTCTGCTGAACAAGTTGGTAAACATACTTTGCAATGTGGCTTTGACTCCTTAGAGGCATCTTGTAGGGCTGCTGTTACTGGGTCTGTTCTTAGAAGGCATGCTTGGCTTAAGGAGCAAACTCTGCCAGATCATGTTAAAGCCAAATTACTGGATGCTCCCTTAAACCAAGACCGCCTGTTTGGCAACAAAGCAGAAGTAGTTCTTAAAAAGATGGGGGAAAAGCTAAATCTATGCAAACTGTTAAAGATGTCCTGCAAGTACAGCCTCCCAGATTTAGTAGGCATTGGCCTTCTAAGAATTGTTCCTTTCCTGTCTCTTCCAGGCCTTCTCATTCCAAATCCAGGAACAGCAGACCACCTAGGCCACAGTCGAAAGGTACTCACAGGCCTAAGTAGTGGGGGGCTCCCACTTCCAAAGCTGGAAGTAGTAAGACACCCCCCTATGGTAAACTGTCACAATGACTTAACCTTAAACCTTCCAAGTGCTGCATCTGACTGTGCCTTTAGGAGGAAAGATCACCCTGCATGCAAAAAACTGGGAACTCATTACTCAAAACAAATGGGTTTTGAATATTGTTTCCCAAGGATACAGATTCCACTTCCACACCTTACCAACCCCAAAAGGTTGGCCAGACATACCCCCAGATCAGTGGGCAGAGGCTCAACAGCAGGTCCTCTCTCTTCTAAGTATCAGGGCTATTCAACCTGTCCTAGCAGAAGAATGGGGACAAGGTTTTTACTCCAGACTTTTCCTGGTACCCAGAAAAGACAACTCCTGGCATCCTATCCTGGACCTATCTATCCTAAACACCTTTTTGGTAATTCCAAAATTCAAAATGCTAACCCTTCATCAGCTGCTTCCCATGCTGGGCAAAAATGCCTGGTTGGCAACATTGGATTTAAAGGAAGCTTACCTGCACATCCCAATAAGAGATTCTTGCAGAAAATACCTACGCTTCAGAGCAGGCTACATGCACTATCACTTTTCTGCACTGCCCTTTGGCTTATCTACTGCGCCCAGGGTATTCACAAAATGCCTAGCTCCAGTCATTGCATTTTGCAGGCAAAGAAATATTCAAATATACCCATACCTGGACAATTGTCTAATTCAGGCAGAAAGCCAGGACGTGCTACTAAAACATCTGGCATTTGTAAAGAAACTTCTAATCTCACTGGGGTGCACCATAAACGAAAAGAAATCTCATCTAGTACCCTGCCCAATAAATTGTTTTCCTGGGAGCAAGCTTGAACACAACTTCCCAGATGGCCTACCTCATCCCAGAGAAACAAGTTTATCTGACAGCCTTCTTCAAATTACTGGCCACAAAGACCCAGTTAACTACAAGGAAAATACTGCAAGCTCTGGGGTTCATGGCCTCTTGCATCCTACTAATTCCATATGCAAGACTGCATATGAGGAAACTACAATGGTATCTAAAAAGCCTATGGTGCCAACATTCTCAGGACCTGGAAGCAGTGATTCCTATCATCCCTTGTATAAAGACAGAATTCCTTTGGTGGGCAGAGGCCTGCTACCTCAACAAGGGACTGCCATTCACTCTACCCCCTACCGACCAAACCCTAACAACAGACACATCAGACTATGCATGGGGGGGGGGGCTCACTTGGCAGGGCAGTGCATTCAGGGCAAATGGAACCCAAGACAGATGCACCTGCATATCTACCAAAAAGAAATGTTAGCTGTACAGAATGCTCTGACCGCCTTCAAGGACCACATCCTTCCAGGACAATTATTGGTAAAATTAGACAACACCACTGTTATGTGGTACATAAACAAGCAGGGAGGAACCCACTCATACGCCCTCTGCAGACTAGCTATGGCTCTGTGGAACACAGCCTTGAGCTACCAAGTGCACCTACAGGCAAACTAAACTCACTGGCAGACGACCTAAGCAGAAATCTCATGGGCCCACACAAGTGGAAACTGGAACCAAAGGTATTCAACATGTTAAGAAACAAATAGGGGAGCCCAGAAATAGACCTGTTTGCCTCCCCTCAGAACTACCAATTGGACAAATTCTGCACAAGGACTCCTCACACACAAGCTTAAAGATCAAACAGGACAAACCAAGGGCAATACTCATTGCACCAGACTGGCCACTCCAACACTGGTACCCCCTCTTGCACAGTGTGTCACTGCTGGAACCATGGCACCTGCCTCCAACCCCTTCCCTGCTGTCCCAGCAGGAGGGCCAGATTCTGCACCCCCAGCTTCAAACCCTGAACCTTGCAGCCTGGCTGATTACTTGAGCTCTCCATTACCATCCCTCAGTAAGCAAGTGCTGGATGTCATTCTGGGTGCAAGGAGGCCTAGTACTAGAAAATCCTATGCTGAAAAATGGAAAAGATTCTGTTCCTGGAGCCAAACTCAGGGGATGGACACAACAGTGCCCAGTTTACCGCATATTCTTCAATACTGAACAGAGATGCTTCACAAGGGCCTTTCCTTCTTTTCTTTTAAAATTCATGCCTCTGCCATTTCAGCACATTGTAATATGGAGCCACCCCTCTTCTCTCACCCACTGCTGAAGCAATTCCTCAGAGGGGCAAAAAATATAAGACCACCAGGAGAGCCCCTACTCCAGCCTGGGACCTTAACTTTGTATTGGAAAAGCTCACTCTACCTCCCTTTGAGCCAGCTGCAACTACAGAGTTGAAATTCCTTTCTTGGAAAACAGCCTTCCTTCTAGCCATCACTTCAGCAAGAAGAGTGTCTGAATTACAGGCCGTCATGGCACTGGAGCCCTTCATCATCTTCCATGCAGACAGGGTGTCCCTCAGGACCAATCCTTCCTTTATGCCCAAGGTGGTATCCAGTGTGACCCTTAATCAGTCCATTCATTTGCCAACCTTCTTTTCTAATCCACAGAACAAGGGAGAACGAATACTGCACTCTTTGGACGTGCACAGACAACTAAGATTTTATTTGGACAGGACTAAGCCTCTCAAAAAACTGAACAGCTGCTAGTTGCCTTTGCTGCAGGGGCAGAGGGGAAGGCTATTTCAAAGCAAACCATTTCTAAATGGATAGGCCATTGCATTAATTTCTGCTATAAGCACCATGGAAAACCTACTCCACAGGGGATAAGATCACATTCCACCAGGGCTGCATCCTACCAGGGACATCCTAGAAGCTGCTACCTGGAGTTCTGTTCATACCTTCACCAAGCATTACCACTTGCCTGTTTTCTCTAAATCCAGAGCTGGTTTTGCCACTGCAGTCTTGCAAGGCCTAATAGCTAGTCCTAATGCTCTCTAATTGCCTCCTCCCTTCCTTAGCTTTGGGAATCCACCCAAATGTAATGACTGCAACAGTGAAACACGAAAAACATAGTACAGTTGTGTACACTTACCATAAATGTAGATGTTTGAGTGTATTCACTGTTGCAGTCCTGGTTACCCTCCCTCCAGCCCCCTGACTTCTATTTGCTATACCTCTCTTCTTGTTTACTGTATTTAAGCTTTCTGGTGTATTTGCTTATAATTGGAGGTGTAATCTTGTATATAATTGCTTCCCATTATGAGGGCACCTGACATCTGGGGCAAGAAAAACTGATGTAATGGTGTCAGCTGCATGCTTTATACCCCTGACTACCTGACGTCATAGAAGAAGAGACGGCAACCGATGCAGGACCCAAGACTTTGATAATCAGGCCAGCTGAGGGCTACCTGTAAAAAGATAACCCAAATGTAATGACTGCAACAGTGAATACACTTGAACATCTACATTTATGGTAAGTGTACTCAACTGTACTTTTTTCTTCTACTACTGGACATGTGCATGTGTAGTAGACCTGAAAGGATGGGGTCAGTAGACGCTTTGTAAGTGAAGCTAAGATTGTCCCTCACTAGCCTATAAGATACCAAGAAGAGGAACAAGGCTTGAGATTATCGTTGTAACTTTTGTTATTTAGGCCCTTAATTTTCTTAGTGAGAAAGCATTGTGGTCACTCGAGATGTGACACATATTTGCCCAGATATATACTGCAGGGGGCATTCGACTCAATAATCGGTCTAATGAGTGCAAAATACAGTGGAATGATTACCTCACTGAACCTGGATGACATAACCTTACTAATATGTTGTACAGTAAAAGAGGACTTCATTTCATCAATGGATATGTGGTGATCAAATTACAGCTCATTGTCCACATGGGTTCCCATATTCCTCATTACTGGGTCAATAATCAGGAGTGTGTTGTCTCTGTGATAGTTACATGGAATATCATGAAGGATACATTTATAAATTTGTTGGTGTTTAATTTTAGACCATGGCTTTGACACCAGCTTTGTTTTTGGGAAAGGCCTTTCTGAAGAATCTTGGTTAATTCTGTAAAGTTTATGATGGCTGTCTGCAAACTTGTTCAGCCATAAGCACTTAGCATTATCTTTGACCTCAAATAAGTAGATCCAAAGAGGAGTGGTCCAAGGACTGAACCCTAAGGTACACCACTAGTTACAGGCCTTTTGTAGGTCGTAGATCAACCCCACCCTAATTTCCTGGGTTCTATTTGTGAGCCAGTTTGCTATCTAATAAATTACTTGGATTAACGTTTAGCTGGATAAGTTTATCAACCAGGCCTAAGTGGCGGGATGGTGTTGGATACTATTGCATGGTCTAGATACGTGGTGTGTACAGATTTTCCTTCTTCCAGTGCTTCAGTAACCTTTTTGAAGAAATCGACTTGATTAAGTTGGCAGGATCTGCAAGTGACAAAACTGAACAAGCTCGAGTTGAAAGCTTGTATGTTGCCTATGTCCTTATTTACTAATTCCATAATGATCATTTCCATAGCCTTACAGGTGAGGCTGCTCAGGCTTATAGGTCTATAGTAGCCCGAGTCAGTTAGTGGCCCCCTTTTGTGTAGGGGATGATGTTTACTGTCCTCCACTCATCCAGTACGCACCATAATTAGAAGCTGATATTGAAAAGCCTCTGTGTGGGGGGTTTCACAGGTCCTGTTTCAGACTAACCAGTAGGCATCCTGGTATGTTATTAGGTGTGATGTCCGAACACTGGGCCAATAATCAAGGAGCCTGAATCCTCACCACTGATACTGGAGAGGGACGTACACTTGGAATACAATGCACTCAGTATTTCCAGATGCAGACCTCTCTGCATCAAGTACAGTTTCCCTCAAGAGCACATAGGGAACACATTCAGTCTGGGGTCTGTAACTCTCTTTCTTCCTCCAGGTCCCCAATAAGACTCCCCACCAGTACAGCTATATTGTTAGGTCCTCAGCTGAGTGCCTAAGCCAAGACCTCCAGCACCCTGTCTGTAAAGCTCAGTGCTTTGTGTCCCTGGTCCAATTAGCTGACACACACACACATTGAGAGATTTGATTTTTCACACACACACCTGGGAAAGGCTGATACAGATGTACCTGTTGTGCCCCGTTTTGCCCAGTGTATAAGGTAGTTATCACTGCCACCAGACACTCCACAATCAGCTACTCAAATGCCCTTAACAAAGGGTGTACAATTATATTAATACTAATACAAATGCTAGTAGATGAGCAAGACAGCTAGGCCTTCTGGAGTGACCTACGCAGTGTCACCAAATAAATATAAGCACCCTCAAAGGTTAGTTTCTACAAGGACCAGCCACAATAAAAGCTTTAAATATATTTAATAATAAATAATAGAAGAGCATGAAATACTGAATATACATTTACAATAAACCACAGAGTTCAAATCACAAGGAATATTGAAAATAACATTGATGGATAGACTCGCAGAAATAAAGAAAAACAATCTCTAAACTAAGCTTCACTATATTCCTAACTGAATCTAGGAGAATTACTGTTCCCTAACAACTTGCTAGATGGAGCAAGGCACAATGAAATACGTGAGCAGTCTTTATAGTCTGGTTCCCCAAAACAAAATACTCAATACTCCAAGATTACTCCCTGTAAAATATAATATCCACGATGGCTTGCAGAATGACCTCATCTGGTCACCTGACTCTAGGTTCTCACAGTATCTCCCTTTGAAGCTGAGGCAGGAATTTAGCATAGATAGCTACAATACACATCTAAATGTTTATGGCAGTGCCTGGGGCTTCCCCTCTTTTTACTGAGATAATGAACAAAGGCTTCCTCCAGAACCACTGTCTCTGGTTCTGTTCAGCACTGTGTGGGCTGTTTTAATGATTTAACAGCTCATTTACATTTCCCTTATTTTTCTTAAAGTAAGCTAGCTGTTTAACCTCTGCTGTTCCAGTGTCCTCTAGTAAAACATATGCATTTAATTCAGTTACAATAATACAAGTACATTTATTTTCATTCCAGCAGGGTGCACTGTTGATACATTTTAACACAAGCAAACCTCATAAATACATTTTCAGCACAAGCATCTGTACAAATCAGTTTGATATACGAATGACATATAATTATTTACAAAATTCCAGCCAGCTGTGTTGGCCCAAGTCATGCATCCACTGCCCTATTTCTCCTGGCATGGCTGGAAGTACCTCCTATCGTCACATCAGGTCGCATAGAAAAAGTGCTCTTGGCCTTGGATATTGCTTTCAGGGTGTGTCTGTGTCTGTGTCTGACCTGCGAATGGCACACTGTCCGGTATCTACGTTTCCTTGTTGTGTGGATTCCACGTCCTGGCCTCCAGATACTGAAATTACACATTCCAGTATTTCGAGCTTCTGAAGTGAAACCAGATATATATATATATATATATATATATATATATACACACACAGGTATTAAAACAGCAGCAGGACCAACAAGGAGCCCTGGGGCACACTGCTTATCACTACTCTCTTGGTGGAGGTGGTGTCACTGATCTTGACTTCTTGGATCCTATCTGTGAGCCAGCTTGCAATCCAGTGAGTTATGCTGGGATTTATGCCTAGTTCTGACAGTTTGACAGCAATATTTGAGTGGGGTATTGTATCGAACACCTTGGCCAGGTCAAGGTAAGTGGTATGCACTATTTTCTCCTAATCCGTAGTCATGGTGACCCTCTCAAAGACGTCAGCAAGTTAAGCAGGGAAGACCTTCCCTTAATGAAGCCAAACTGGAATGGGTCCAATGTCTGTAGTTTGCCAATGTCCTTGTTAATCATTTCTATGATAATTTGTTCCATGGCTTTGTATACAAGACTTGTCAAGACTGATGCATCTGTAGTTCCTGGGTTCAGCTGATGGTCCACCCTTATGAAGAAGGATGACTGTTGTGGCCCTCCATTCAAGTGGCACGTACCCTGTTTTGAGTCTGTAGTTGAAGAGTGCTTCAAGTGTTGCAGTTAGGTCATGTTTTATGCTATTTAGGAGGTAACTGGGAATATTGTCAGGGCACACTTGAAGCACTGTTTTTAGCTTTAGTGAGCACCTCCAACACCTTCCCCCTGTTAGCTGGGGGATATGCTAGTAGGGATTTCACAGGGGATACTGGAGGTGAAGTTAGAGCTACTTTATCAGTCAGTAGATTTGCTCCACACCCCGGTCAGTGAAGGTTGTGGAATTTCCTACCAGTTCTGCACATTGCCAGGTATTATCTTTAATGTTCCTGGCATAGCTGAAGAAGGCTTTGACTGTCCTTAACCAGGGAGTCTATCTTGACCTTATAATTGTTATTGCTGGACTTCATTAGACCGCTTAGTTTCTTCTTTAGATGAATCAGAGAGCTTTTGTCTAGAGTTGCTCTTTCTGATCATGACCAGGACTTTTTTCTTTTGTTATACAGTCTGTTAAGGTAAGGATTCCACCAGTGTGGTTTATTTGTGGTGTTAGATCTAGGCTTACCTCTGGCAGTCTCAATGCAGCCATTTACATGTTTGTGCAAGGTTTTGTCAGGGAGGCTTTTGGCTTCCCTGGGCTGTACTGAGTGAAAAAGAATCGTCTTGGGGTTGCATATAAAATATATAACATAGTTAACTGTTTCACTGTCATTGGCGACCAAAGTTGACCCCCTGGCTCCACTGTAGGTGCATTCAAACAATAAATGTAATAATGAATGGCCAATAGTTAACTTAAAAGTCTAATTCTGTAACATCTTAGTTACTGTTTTTGTTTTAAGATAAACAGATACATACAGAAACAAAGAAAACACGCTATATTACTGTTCTCCAATTATAAGCAGGGGGTCAAGCCACCCTGCATCCCCCACACCCCCTGCTACTTAAATATATCATCTCCAAGGTTGCACTTAGTATAGTGAAGTGCAATCTTGGAGTTGATATATTTAAATAGCAGGGTGTGTGTATGGGGGGGTGCTTGCCCCCCTGCATATAGTTGAAGGGTAATATGTTTCTGTATGTACTTGTGCTGGAATATAGTGAGTGTTGACATCCTGTGTGTTTTCAGGATTTTGAGTTTTCAGTATTTTGAACTTCAGGATTTTGGTCTTCAGGATTTTGGGCTTTCAGGATTCTGTAGTGCTCCTATGTGTGTGTGTGTGTATATATATATATATATATATATATATATATATATATATATATATATATATATATACACACACACACACACACACATCAGACACGTATGCAAACATGTGGTTGGACTGAAAACCTACAAACTAACACACCAGTTTATTAATAAATTTACAAAGTCTTATTCAGAACAGTTTTGGTTGCACAAAGGTAGTGAAAAGGGGTCTATATTACAACATTGAAAAAGCTGTTAATTAATCAGCTTTTTAATAGAAAATGCCGGTAATAGAAGTGTGTTTTGTGAGATTGCAGTACTGTGAAAATCAGAAAATTTGCCCTTTCCTCACTGTAGTGCGATTTTGGAGGTGGTATATGTAATTAGTGGGGGGTGTGGAGGTGCATCCCCCACAAATGCGTTTTTTTTACTGGCATTTTCAATTAAAAAGCCATTCGATTAATGGCTTTCTCGATGCGGTAATACAGAGCCAGTGAAAAGTTGTGCTAATAACATCCCGTTAACTTCAGATACTGATATTAAATTACATTGCATTATATTGAAACACAAATATGCACACATTGGACACAAAGGACAAGGATCAAATAGACTTCGTAACGATGACCTGAGAACACTTCAGCATGAACTTACTGAATCATTATCTTTGTTGTTCACCAGGTCATTAAAGTATGAGAAGATTCCTCAGGACTGGACACGTGCAGTTGTTCCACCCATGTTTAAAAGAAAGAGGAACAGGACAACCACAGAGTCACATAGACCCATAACTTAAGACTGGGGCCATGCACTTGTGCAACCAATATTTAGGGGAACACGAAAAACCCATGGTCACAGAGACCCATAACTTAAGATTGGAGACATGCACTTGTTTCAGCCATATTTAAGGGACGGGACCAGGACAAGCCCAGAGTCACAGAGCCCCATAACTTAAGATTGGAGACATGCACTTGTTCAACCCATATTTAAGGTACAGGGGGACAGGACAAACCCAGAGTCACAGAGCCCCATAACTTAAGATTGGAGACATGCACTTGTTCAACCCTTATGTAAGGGACAGGGGGCCAGGACAAACCCAGAGTCACAGACACCCATAATTTTATTTTGTTTCTATGGAAAAGTAATGGAGAATGTTATTTACATAATGTATCATCAGCATTGAAAATACTAAGACTTGAAACTCTATATAAGCATGCATATGCTGAAAAAAGATATATAACTCCCTGCAACATGTTGCTCTGTAATAATGCAATAACAGTTATAAATGGCAAATTGTGCTGTGGTATAATTTATATAGGCTTAATGTCAGCCTTTGCTAAGATCATACACAAAACAATGATCATTACATTAGAACAACTATTTATTGATGCAGTTTGATAAGATGGATAGCTGCATGGAAATAGGACATGGCTAATACACATTAACTGGACAGATGAATCTCTAGGTTACAATCAGGGTGTCACATACTGCTCTTACCCGGGCCTATGACTCCTTACCTTACATCTTTCTGATCTTTTTCATTTCTAGTGCTCTATTGTCTGCATGCAGGTAACTAAATAGGTAAACAGCTTACATCTGTCACAGATAGGACAAAATGACTTGAGTACTTCAAACCATTTGGCCACAGGTGAATAATATGCTGATAAATTTATCAACAGCAAAGCCTATGAGATTTGAAAGAGATAGATTGAAGGATGACTATTTAATAGAGCACACTGTGATTTAAAATGTGGATTCATTTAAGAACCAGGGTATATAGGTAGATCCAGTTTTGAGGGGTTTTTTTTTCTGATCATATCAGCAAATTGGTTAATGATCATTTTTAAATCTATAGGCTGTAAAAAACATAAAATATTTATATTAAGTCGAAGAAATCAGAAATGATGGATTGTAAGTTGCACTAGACCCAAATTAGAGTATGGAATAATTTAGAAATCTTATTATAAAATTAGCTTAAGTATATTGGAAACAGCACATAGAAAATATACCAAAGGCATTCATGGATATGAAAGTTTAAGCTATTACAAAAGATTAAAATATTGAACTTTTTACTCCATCTCATATTGCTATTTAAGTGGAGACCTTAGTAGAGAGTAATTAGAGACAACTACTTCTAGAAATGTTTAGAGTTATCAAGGAGTATTAAAGAATCAGACAATCTGTGTAGGAGATGATACAGGAATGAGAGATGTAGTAACTGGAATAGTAGTCAATAGTAGTCAACACATGGACAAAATGTCTAATTATATTAAAGCAAGCACTACTTCAGAATCTAAGAACATCTTCTTCACTTATATGGAAATGACTTGTTCTGGTACATTTACAAGGGCATTATTGCCCATGCCTAAAATATTTGTATGTATGTATGTACATGTATGTAAAATGTGTAAATATAAATAAGCTGTTTAATCAAGTGGCTATGTTACATATCCAAGGATGCCTCCATTTGTATTTATGTTTTTTTTATAGGTGTAATTGTATTATTTTAACCAATGTTGTGTATATTACAGACATCTGGAATTGTCATGCTTGATGAGCAAATTGTACATTTGCAACAAAATATCACATTTGCTCTCCATTGCAATTTACACTGTTTCTGTGTACAAATGTTACATTATATCAAAAATAGCAATGTATGCCTAGATATGTTGTTAATTGCAAAATAGTCAAATAAAACCACAACTTCACATGAGACCCGTGTGTCTGCTTGCTTGTTTATTTTTTAAAGAAATGAAATCACAGTTTCACACGCAATGAGTGTGTTTACTTATTTATGTATATATGTATAAAAGTAAGTTGAAAAGCTGTTTTAAGTAAATAAATATGTGGAGCATTCAACTGGTTAAAATAAGAGTATTCTAAGGATAAACAGGATCAAACCAATGCCTGATGAAGAGGTAAGGAACCAGTGGCTAGCTTCACCCTCAGGGGCCACAGAATGGAATGTAGTACAATGCCTACAACATTACCAAACACAGTGCCTACAACACAGAAGCCTGGTCACACTGCTTCATCATAGACTGGCACTTAAGAAGGAGCAGTTTTCTGCTATGAGAAGGGTCACTGCTTACCCGACTTCAGGTGAGGGCTGTATTGAAGAAAGCAGTGGAGAGGTGAAGTTTGGATCCCAAACATATACCCCTCACTCAGTTAGATTCTACACTCAGTACAGTGGCAGCTTCTCATGGCCAGTGGGCAAGGACATCATGGGAGAACATCAAGAAATTAGGAAGATGGAAGTACAATGCTTATGAAAGATACCTGAAAAATAACCTCTTATACCACGTCTAACATTGTTGTCTTTTATTTGCAGAACCTGGGTGCTTGTTACCTGTGCGACACACACTGAGCCTTCCAACAATACCTTTTGTTTACTGGAGTTTCCTGCATGTTTGATCACCTGGTACCTTGCTGGTTCTCTTCTATGTGAATAGAAACACCGGTCTTGTATATCATCTCCTGGAACATGCTGACATTACCTGCGATGTATTGTGGTACCAAAGGTATAACATGTAAAATTTGTGTTTAAGACCAAATTATAATATTTACACTGAGGCAACGCAGTTTGCTGAACTGTACACCCTTCCACAGTCCTTACTGTTGCCTACTATTCATGGTGATACTTATGTCAAGGGATCAAATGGCATTTTGCAGTTCTTGCTCTGTATGCCATTCTTCAGCAGGCAGAGTGCTGTTCATCAGTAGGCTACATGGTCCATTCTACCCTGCTTGACCTCTTACAGCTGTGCAACATGCACAGCACCTTGAACACCCACAACAGAAGACTGTAATCTTTTATCGACGCAGAAATGGAACATGGCTGGCACAACAGAATTCTATACCAAAGAATCCTATACTTGTGGAATAAACTTTCTATGCATGTCAAGCAATATTACGCATGGTCTGTATTCAGTAATATTCTGAATGAATAGCCTGGAAATCATAACTCCTCTTTGGGATATATAGCATGGTGCTTCTTGACCATGGAGCTTAACTCACCCGACAGTGCTTGGACTTAGCTGGCTCCATGGTACCATGAATTAAATGTAACCTCAGTTTGAAATCATTTATTTTCCCCCCTTATTTCTTTATTCAGCTGTTTGTGTAATTATTAATTTCAACTTGATAACCACGTAAGTGGGAGTGTGACAGACCCTTTTGAGTCACAACCTGAGCTCCATGGTGCAAGACACAAACAGAAAATTGTAAATAAAATCAAGAATTATACCACTTTCCGAAGAAATGTCAAACACCTGGGCAAAATGCAGAAGTGTAATTAAAGCAAGATGATAGTTGAAAAAATACAAGAAATGGAAATGAAGTCAAAATATAACTACAGCATGTAAAATGTATAAATATAAGTAAGCTGTTTAACGCAGTGGCTATGTTAACTATAGAAGGATCTCTCCATTCTTATTTTGTTAGTTTTATGTCTGTCTAGTGGTGTTCCTTAAACTGAGTGTGTATTATAGATGTCTTTCAGTGTTGTGATTCATCAGCAAGTTGTCTTTGCAACAAAATATCACACTTGCTTTTACTTGCAGTTTACATTGTTTCACTTTAAACCTGTGACATTATATCAAAAATATATGCCTATGCCTAAATATGATAGTTATGAAACAGTCAAATAAATAAAACTATCACTTCACATGGAACCTGTTTGTCTGCTTGCTTCTTTATTTTGTAAAATAAATGAAACTAAAATTTCACATGGAATATGTGTGTCTGTTTACTTATTTATGTACATATAAAGTTATACTGACTAGTTCTATAATTAGACACAAAAAAGTCTGTCTAGTGTATTGGAATATAAATGCACTAAAAGCCCATTAATTTCTTGTGATCTCATGACATTTCAGTTATAATCCAAGACATACACTCAACCTTATAGTGCAGAGAGTAAAGCCTTGACAGAAACATTTAAATAGCTAAAGTCATTACCAAAGTCTAAGAGTTATGTATTTATTTTACTTATTTATATTTGATAATCGGATAGTGCCCAACTGGGCCAGAAGCCCGTTTTCAGTGGAGACGGGGAGAAAAGCTCCAAGGAAGATTACATACTTATACATTTGTGCATATGACAATGACAATAGGAGTTCTAATACAAGTTCCTTGACATTGTATCTAAAAGTATATATATATATATATATATATATATATATATATATATATATATATATATATATATATATATATATATATATATATATATATATGTAACAATGGTAGTACAATAAGCTTATACTACTCATACAGACAAAACAAAAATGTAATGTTTTTTTTCAGGATAAAAATATCACAAACTGAAGCTAAGAAGGCTCAATTGCCAAGAATATTGACAATGGGTGGTGGAGAAAAGGAAGTTGGACAATAAGATAAAAGAGTAGATGACAGTAAGTTTACTCAAAAGTGTTACACAGCAGCAATAAGATACAGGTAGAAGACAGAGTCTATATGACTCTAAGATGACTAGTTACTCCCCAGGAAATACCCTCTACCACTTATCCCCCCACTGTTACTAAAGCACAGGTCCTCACTGAACTCTACAGAGCTAAACACACTACTGCATTCAGCCCTAATAACATCCAGGGATGCCTCCTGTGTAGTTTGAAAAATGATCCCTCAGGTGCACTAGAATGTCTACTCAGCCACAGCCTCCTGTCAGGCTTCATCCCTAGAGAATGCAGGACTGCAACAGTCATCCCTCTACATAAAGGTGGACCATCAACAGACCCAGGAAACTACAGACCCATAAGCTAGACTAGTCTTGTATACAAGGCCATGGAAAAGGTTATCATGGATCTCATAAATACACAGGAAATCTTCAAACACTGGTCCCATCCCAGTTTGTTTTCATCAAAGGTAGGTTCCACCTACTAAATCCAGTGGACTACTTTGAGAAGGCCATGTGAGTCATGGATGATGGGCAAAAAAGTGCATACTGCCTACCTTGACCTGGTAAATACATTCAACACACTATCTCACTTGGGTATTATACACAAATGCACAAATCTAGACATAACTCCCTGTGTAACCTGACAGATAGTCAAATGGCTCATGGATAGGATACACGAAGTTAGGGTGGGGGAATTCATCTCCACAAATGGGCCTGTTACTAGTGGTGTTCCACAGGACTCAGCACTTAGGGCGATAGTTCCCGGGATCTGTTGTGGCTCCACCTTTGTGGAGCAGAATAACCATTGCTGTGTGCCACTCTATGGGCACGTAGCCTGTGGAGAGGCTGAGTTTGAACAGTGTGTTTAGGTGAGGGGTTAGTTCATCTTTGAGCTCATGCAGGACGCAGCCTGTGACACCATCCAGTCCCATTGATGCTGTGTTTTTGGCTTTGGAGTGGGCTGTTTTAACCTCAGTGTCTGTGATTTCAGGGGCTCTACGTTCTTCTGGTATGGTTATGGGCCCTTTTGGGGGTGAGAGGGAGTGAAGTTTGCACTGAACCTGTCTGCCAGGATGTTGGCAATATCGGTTGGTTCAGTGTATTTTGTGCCATTCTGCACTAACTCCGAGCAGATCTGAGAATTAACACTTAGATTCTTGACATAGCTAAAGAATGCCTTGTGGTTATCTTTGGAGTCCTTGGCAATTTTTCTTTCAAAGCTCGCCTTGGATGATTTTATGAGGGATTGTAGTTTCTTGCTGATACTGATCAGGGATGTCTTTCCTTCTTGGGATTTTACTCTTTTCTGTACTAGTTTCCTCCTTCTATTGTATAGCTTGTTTATGGCAGGGGTCCACCAGACTGGTTTCCTTTTCTTGGAGGAGTGAGTCTTCATTTTGCTTGGGATAGCACAATCCATGCATTCTTGTAGGTCCCATAGAATGCATTAGTAAAGGATTTTACAGCTTGGACAGCATTATACTTTAGCATGGGGGCTTTGAAACTTTCCACCTTGGTCTTAAGTAATGTGAAGTTTGCTTTTGAAAAGTTTTTCATGGTGGTTTCCTTGTCCAGGGGTGGGGGCGGAATGTGGATATCCAAGTGATGTGTTTATGGTCAGATCTAACCAGCAAGGGGTTGACCTCTGGTGTGGAACACTGGTCGCCCATGTTGTCGCCTCTGGTGGGAGTGTTGACTAGTTGATCCAGGGTGTTTGAGTTTATAAATTCTAGGAAATGTTGGGCAAGGGAGTTAGTACTTGAGTAGTTCTCCCAGTTAATGTTTGGGTAATTGAAATCACCCAATATAAGGGTGTTTGGTAGGACCTTTATGTTTCCTAGTGTTTCCAGAAATGCTGAATGGGGGTCCTGGGACATGGTGGGTGATCTGTAGTAAGCTACAATTTGAATTGCAGTTTTGCCCATTGTTAGTTGCACGTGAATAATCTCTGAAGCATCGTGCTGTTCCACTAACCTGGAGGTGTGGGTATCCTTGATGAATATGGATACGCCCCCGCCTTTTGTATTTCTGTCCGGGTTCTGTGGCCGAAATGTATGGTATGAGTAGCCTGGTAGTGCTGTGGTGCTCTCTGGAGCCTTGAATCAGGTTTCTGTTACTGCACATATATTGATTTTCTCCATACTGAGGAGTGCCTTGAGTGCATGCATTTTGAGGTTTAGACTTCTGGCATTGAGTAGCATTACCCTCAGTTTTTTTGTTACTTGTGCTGTTTACGGTGGTGGGTTTGTCTTTTGAGCCTTGCCTAAAAAAGGCACTATGGGAGTGGCAAGAGCCTTGGCCATTATTCGAAAGCCTAAGGGTGACAGGTGCAAGCCATCTCTAGCAAAGCAGCGTGGCTTGGCGAGCATGTCATCCCAGGTGGACAGACACTGGATCCCCTTTGAATGACACCAGAAACTTAGCCAATTGTTGAAATTGATAATTTTTTCTTTATACCGTGGTATCATTCTTGGTGAGGGCAGGATGCTACTCAGGGTCAGGGTCATACCGGCCTGGGCTACGTGATCAGAGAGCTCTTGCATGTCTCTCTTCATGTAGTCCAGGGAGGTATGACTCATGCCATTCACACCAACATGGACAATGACAGAGTCGTATTTGTACTTCTTCTGGAGTGACCTGAGTAGACCCTACAACCCACAACCTACAAGCTGATAGGAACACAACATGAGGTTTTTGTTTACAATGGGAACAAATACAGGCCTGGGGAAGGCGAGGTACAATATTATTTAAATAAAATGACACTGTGGGCAGGAATGTAGGTAATGTTGCTAAGGTAGGCGTTACTTTGGTAGTTCTGAATGCTACTTGAATTTTAAATGATGGAATTGCCCCTTTAATGTATGTGAATACACGTTACAATTGCAAATGTGATAATGCAATAAAGAGGTTTAAAATTTTAATTTATAGAATGCTGCTTTTTGCTTTTCTAATAATTTTTTTGAGTTTAAAAATAGAGTACAAGAGGAGGGCTATGGCCCTGTTAGTGAAGTTGGCTTCTCAGTGCATGGATAGTCCTTGACTGGAACAGCAGTTAGGGATAATATACTGTAACAAAGGAGAAGATACTCCAGACTTACCTGAAGAGACCCATAAATCTTTCATTTTGAATCCAAAAAGATGGAAGTTGAAAACTTTCGACTGTGTTAAAATTGGTTTGAGTTATTTAAGACACTAACAGAAAAAATCCATCATATTGTCTCTGTTAGTGCAATGCATATAAGGAGAGTGTGCACAAGTATTTTTCCAATAAACTTTCATTAACGTACGAACTGTTGGTCTGTGTGGCATTATATTATAGGGCTGTGTCTGTATGCGCATGTGCATTTGTGTGTGTGTCTGTGAAAGACAGAGAGACACTGTAGTTCTATATGAGTATTTGCAACTGCTAGAAGGTAGCATAAAATCATAAATTTATTATGCTACCCTTACAAAAATACAGGGTCAGCCACCTTCCACAGCAAATGGTTTTTCCTGACCCCCAAGTCCCTTGTCAGTGGCTTGATAGTTGCAGGAAAAACATAAGTTGCGCTGAACAATAAATAATCAAAAAATGCATCTCAGATCAATGTCCCACACCAGAAAGCATCTGCCATCTTCAAATGGACCAAACCAAAAATTAAAATTTCAAATAGAGAAGTACAACACACATTGGAGACAAAGTTGAATAATTCCAGATAATTTAGCAAGGAACGTCATGTAGTGTAGGAAAAAAATATACCACCGGGGTGAATACCTGAGGTGGCAGGGAAACATGGCTCTCATAATGAACAACATACATACCGTAATTTACATGAATATATAAAAAAATTGCAGTCCTGAGGATATGAACAAAGCTGCAATAGGCAAGCGTACCTGTCTGACAAAAGGACAACGGAAGCAAAAACAAAGAACAAACCTACCAAGTCGTATGCACAGAAACAAGTCCTTGATGAAAGTGATTGCGTAACCATCCTATGCTTTCACACACAGCCTGCACCCTAACCCCACATGAAGAGATAGTGAAGTTCTGTGCACAGGTCTAAGGATATTTTTGGATGACAGTGAAAAGAAGAATGGCAATAGCACCGTCTTTTAGTTTGTCGCTGTCAGACGCATATGATGTACCCCCACTCTCAACAAGTCACATCAACTAGACATTTCAATAGGAGCATTTACCTGCCCATCACTGTCAGCTTCAGGTACCTAGTCAGAGAGAGATTTCCATGTTATACACTTAGTTGGGGACACATGGCTGAAGTGACATTAAGCAGCAGAAAAATATGGCTGTTACTAATTCCCTTTGGGCAAAGAGAAAAATGTGGTGCCATGCCCACAACTTCAATAACCAAATGCACAGGTGGAAAGTAATGTCATGCCCCTTAATATATGCACAAGAACTTCATTGGCATCAGATAGAACAATTCCCCCAGGGATCCCTTCTGTATTTTGCAAAATCTGCATGAGAACTTTTACTGATAGCAAATGACACATTTCCGCCAACAATCTTTTCAGTAATTTGTGCCTGTACATTGAGTTTCTTAAAGACTGTCGCTTTCCGTAAGCGAAATAGGCACTACCCCTGAAGTGAATTTGTGATTCCCCATCCAATAATCCAAACTGCACTAGATGGATGGGGGAAGGACTCAGCTTAATGTGAATAAGAAGTCTGTTCCAAAGAAGGGGCAATCTCTGAGACACATATCTGTCTATCCAGCATGTTTTGTTCAAGTCACTGACTAAGTTTAGATCCCCAGATTGGGTGAACCTCATGCTGCTGAGTGTCATGATCATGTGTATCTAGATCTCTCACCTCTGAGTCTACTCTAAGGGGTGTGCTACTGATGCTGTAATTTGCAGGGGTATTTTACTTCCCAAAGGGTGTAATGCATTTTTTCCATTTAGTTTTAGGCTACTGTTCTGGCACCAGTCATTTCTCTGATGTAGACCCTCTTGAAAGATATCTACATCAGTGGAGGATTCAGTAATTGCCCCCAGCTTGCAGTCGTCAGCAAACTTTGTCATCCAGAGGCCGTCTGCATTTGCCTTGACTTCAGAGAAATCATTGTCTAATCACCATTGCACATCAGTTGTGTACCCATAGGTAAGCATGCACACACAAACATATGCATTGTGCAAGGTTATACACACACAAACACGTGGGTGGATGAAATGGTGAGGCAAAGTGTTGTTGCTTAAAATTCAGCTGTTTGTGTGTATAATCCACATGAGGCTACAATATCATTAGCATAGAAAAGGTAGGGTCTTGGGGTAGTAGACAGCACATTTGGTGGTTAAGCAATGCAGATGTCTGACAGAGGGGTGCTAAGGTAAGGTGGTGATCCCTACAATGTAGTCTGACAAAAACAACACTTGTGGGTCCATCACCTGCTCTCACCTCTCAGACATGGTACCTTCCAAAATTTCAAATGACCGCACTTCCTACCCCTAACAATGCACACCATCCCCTTCCTTTCCACCCATTTTTCTACACAGGGTCAGGGTGTTACATGAACCATTGCAACCTCTCTTGATTCAGTGACACTGTTCTACCTTCTTCAAGAGAAATGCATGGCTATTGCAGGCCTTCTGTCATGCATCCATCTTTTTGTTGGACATCCTTATTTCTCTTGCCTTCTTCCCTTTTATCTCAAATTCACTTCACCAAATCATTTTCTGCTTTCCTGCATATATGTCTGAACCACTGTAATCTGTTCTCTTTGACCTTCTCTGCAAATGGAGCTATTTTGGTGGCTTCTGCTCAGATACCATAATTTTGTTCATCTGTTCCAGTCTGCATCTAATCTCTTGTCTCATGCACTTCCTCAACAGCTCCTCCTTCACTGCTCAGGTTTCCCTAACATACAGAAGTATTGGTCATACCACTGTTTTGTACAGTCTACTTTTAAGCATCTTTGGCATTCTTTTGTCACATGCTGACCCTGACACTCTGTGGCAGTTAGCTGTGGACCCTCTGATTTTAACATTACAATTTACACAAACACAAGAAATTAATCAGCAACTTATTCTTCCTCTGCTTAGGCTGACTGGTTGTGACTCCAGGTTGGTTTGTATCATACAAACTTTGAGATCTAAGTGTTCTCATTGTTGACCTTGGTGACAATTCTGCTTAACTAGGTTAATGGTGGCTGATGTTTAGTAGTAATTTTAGATTGTCACCAGTAACCTGAGCATGAGTCATTGTAGAACATGTATGCAGAGATTCTCATCTGAAAGCCATAGCTAAGCATTTTCATTCCTGGACCATTAACCTCAAACAAACTGGCTCTAGCTTCTTCTCTATCTGTTTCACTGAAAACACTGGGTCAGATGTACTGTACCCTAATCTAAATCCTGTGGATGTATGAGTATGTATAAGTAGTATATACAAGTTGACCATTATGCTACTATTCTTACTTTAGTGTAGATATAAATATATGCTGTGTATGTATGGTGAAGCAGGGGGGGGGAGGGTATAATTTTACAAACCTGTTCTTTGCATATTATCTCACATCCACTCATCATTGCTAGAGCCTTTCTGTGTCCTGACAGAGTGCTCTTCAAACTATCTGGAGATATACAGAGCTAAGTATATTTTTATGGCACTTCAGAGTTGTGTACTGTTAATTGTTGCTTGACTAATTTTATATCATTGCTGGCTGACTAGAGTTGTGCACCGTTATTTTTGCTTCACTGTATAGTTTTTCAGATCTCTGCTGAAGGTGTTGTTTTTTCCTTACCCACCCTCCCTATTCCTGTCTTGTTGTTTAAATTTGGAGGTTTTGCAGTTGCCCGCCCCCACTGTAGATTTGATCTAGGTCACACCCCCCAGTCCCATCTCTTTACCTCATTCTACCTAGTAGACTTCTTCTGCACTTGTTTTTAGTCATTTTTAATTTAATTGCATTTTTTTAAATTGTTTGGTCTAACATTGCTACATACTCGTGTGCTAGCTTGCACTGCACTTGAATTGTTTTACTGCTGTTTTAGCTACTTTTCTGTATTAAAAAAAAATCTAAGCCTATTTCCTACCTTTCCTATAATTAGTGTAGTCCAGATTCAGATTTGCTGTATCCAGGACTGTATGTTAGCTTCTGAGCCCCCCAAGCTTTCTGTGTTGGAGGGAAGCCTTCTAGCTTATCAGTGGGAGTGGTAAGCACTAGGTAACCTATCTTCCACATAAGGAGTTGTTCTGGCCCAGAAATTGTAGTTATTGGCTGTTTGGGCAGTTTTTCCATCTCTCTCAACCTTCTGATTTAAAAGCCCACATTTGCACTTGTTTCCCCCCTTTCCTGTAACTAGTTTAACCCAGATACATATTCTTAGTTTTAGCACTTGAATTTGCTTATTCATGATCAGCACTTGTTCAGAACTTGTTGTAAGCACTAAATAACCTAATTACTACAGCACTCAACCTTCCTCATTACCTAGAGGAAAACAGTTTTGGTACTTACTTTCCTCACTTGCTTAGAGAAAAACAGCTTTTGTAATTACTTTCCTCACTTATCTAGAGGAAAATTGTTTTTTATTCAGGCATGTCCAAGGGTCAGCTCCCAGTGTTCTCCCCTGTCTACCTGATGAATCTGGGCATCTTGGGGCAATGTAGAAATTGCCTCATGTACACAGACAACCCTCTCCTCCTGCCACCCAACACTACTACCTGTGAGAGATGCACTTATCTAGCCAAACTGGAGGTAAAGCTCTCTCCAAAGAAGACTGAACTTGACAGTCAAGAGGAGAAGATAGACACTTGCACCACACCACACTCATCACATAGTCTCACTAAATCTACACCACCAAAACCCACATATAGAAACACAAAAACTTTCGCGGAGGCTCTCAGTAATAATCTGCTGAAGCAACAGAAACCTCCAAAGCAGAAATGCAAGCAATCTCCACCCCCCAACACAACCCAAATGACACATAGCCCACAGATTCAGTGTGCCACTCAACCACAGCCAATAAGGCAAAACAACGTACCCAACACACTAGTCATAGGTGACTCTATAGTCAGGCACATTGATGTCCCACTCACCAGGCTAAACAAGGAGAAGGTTACTGTCAGCTGCCTGTCGGGTGCCAGGATCTACCACATAACCCATGCACTCAGGTCACTCCACAACAAGTACAAATATGACTCTGTCATTGTCCATGTTGGTGTGAACGACCTGAGATGTACCTCCCTGGACTACATGAAAAGAGACATGGAAGAGCTCTCTGATTTTGTAGCCCAGGCAGCTATGACCCTAGGTTATCCAAGTGCAACTAACTCTGGGCAAAACTGCAATCCAAATTGTAGCTTGCTACAGATCCCCCACCATGCCCCAGGATTCCCACTTCTCTTTTCTTGATGTACTGTAAAATATTAGGGTTCAACCAAACACCCTAATAATGGGCGATTTCAACTACCCCACCATTAACTGGGAAAACTACTCGTGTACCAACTCCTTCGCTCAACGCTTTCTGGAATTCATAAACTCCAATGCCCTGGATCAACTTATCCACACCCCCACCAGGGGCAGCAGTATCCTAGCTCTAGTCATTACCAACATGAGTGACCGGTGTTCCACACCTGAAGTCAATGCCTCATTGGTCCGATCCGAACATAAGCTAATTACCCTAGATATCCACATCCTGCCTCCACCCCCCATTAAGGAAACCACGGTAAAACATTTCTCCAAAGCCAACTTCATGCTTCTTAAGACAGAAGTGGTGAACTTCATGACACCCATGCAAATGGACAATACAGTTATGACTACTGAATCCTACACAATTGCACTTTATAAGCACTTAAACGAGTGCATGGATCGTGCTATCCTTTGAAAAAAGGAAGCCAATCTGGTGGTCCTCTGCCATAACCAAACTGTACAACAGAAGGAAGAAACTGTTGCAAAACAGAGTAAAATCCCATGAGTGGAGGAGCTCCTTGGTCAGCCTCAGTAAGAAGCTGCGATCCCTGATAAAATCCTCCAAAGCTAGTTACGAAAACAAAATCACCACTGATTCGAAAGACAACCACAAAGCATTCTATAGCTATGTCAAGAATCTTAATGGCAACACTCAGATCTGCTCTGAGTTGCAACACAATGGCACTAAATATACAGACCCAACTGAGATTGCCAACATCCTGGCAGATAGGTTCAGTGCTAACTTTACCCCCCCTCTCACCCCCTAAAGAGCCCATCTCTGTACCGGAAGAATGCAGAGTTCCTGTAATCATGGCTGCACAGGTAAAAACCACACTCTCCAAAGCCAAGAACACAGCATCCATGGGAACAGACAACATCCCAGACTGCGTTCTACATGAACTCCAGAGCGAACTGGCACCCCACCTAAGTACCATGTTCAATCATAGCCTCACCTCAAGCTTTGTGCCCGCTGAATGGTGCACAATGACAGTTATCCCACTCCACAAGGGGGAAGCCACCACAGACCCTGGGAACTACTGCCTCATTAGCCTGATGAGCCTGGTCTGCAAGGCCATAGAACGTATCATCATGGAACTTATAAACAAAGACATTGGTAATCCCCAAACTCTGGACCCCACCCACTTCCGGTTTCTAAAAGGCAGATCATGTCTCCTAAACCTGATAGAATTATTTTGGTATGTACCTCACAATAAATCTACAACAGCTGGAAAGGCCGCAGAAATACCTCACAAAGAGGATTACTGGCCTCAAACAGATGCCCTATGCAGACTGTCTCAAAAAACTCCAGCTTTACTCCGTCGCATATCGCCTACTCAGAGGTGATCTCTGCCTAACATACAAAGCTATGTCAAACCCAGAGCTGCTGGACATGCTCCACTTAAAGAAATCCCAATCTCTATGAGCTACACGCTCTAGGGACCTAAACCTTGTTACCACAATAAACAGAACATGCCAGAGGGATAGATTCCTGTCCCAGAGACTTTCCATATTCTGGAATAAACTACTTATCTATTTCAAACAAAGCTCCTCATTAGCACTCTTCAAGAAAAATCTTGATGATTGGATGGGAAATAGGAAATTCACCCCGGGGATCACTTCTGTGGCTCTGCTCGACAGTGGCACAGGAAAATAATTTTCTTGGGTGGCAAAAGCCAGGGTACCTTTTTGGCTGGGCTTGTATAGGCCCTAGGGCTGATAGCCTAGTACCTACCTATGAACAAGACATGACTAGTATGAAATTTCACAAAATACACACACACACACACACACACACACAAAAGTAAATGCTCATCTAATCCCCATCTATCACTCAACACACTGGACCACTATCATGTATTCAGTTTAAACAAACAGAACTGAAAAATAATCCTAAAAAGGTGAAGATCACATACAAGAGTAAATAACTGTCTGGCCAAAAAACAGTTAAATAGGAAATTAGTCAGATAAAAAGGTGCACTTACCTTTAGTACCCAGCAGCTAACAGATAATGTATGATTGAGATAGAATCTTCTGGCAGTTTCTTCTGAAAACATGACATTTTCCAAGTAATTCCTTCAAAAAATGTAACCATGCATCCAATACCCATCTAAAGCACGCCTCAAGACTTTTTTCCCTTTCACAACAGATTAGTAAAAAAATATTTGACTAAACTGTCCTCCAGCTTTTCACTCTGACTGTGAATTTTTAATTGGGCCAAAAATACTGCAGGAAGTTCAAAGAATGCCGCTTCTTCTACAAAGCCATACCCCAACCAGTAATAGGATCTTCACCGTGTTTCATAAAATGCAATTACATTCCTTTCATTGTGAAGGAATAACAGAATGGGATTCTATCACACACGAAGAATGAACTTCTGTCTACAGTGCCTCATTAATATGAATGGGGACGTTTTCACCTCTTTTAACTGACTTACCAAAACAAATGGAGACGTTTTCACTTCTTTTCATGCGTAGAATTTTCTCAGCCTTTGAAAAGTTTTGTTTCTATTGAATATTCAAGTTATTAATGAACTGCACAACTCCTGAGATCCAGTTTATGGTAAATCACTAAATTAATATAATATCACTAACCTTAAAAGTAAAGTACAACACTTCTTGAAAACTATGCCATTATCCTTATATCAATTATAAAATGTTACTTAAAATGTAGATAATGACATAGTTTACTGAAAATGAGAATTCTGTGTGAAGACTGAGATGTAAACTGGCAACAACATTTTGAAGTGGCTTTGTATATGGTTGCATAGACTGACTGCCAGCAACAGTAATGATTTGCAAATGAGCACATTTTAGTAGGATCCATACAGGTGATTGCATGTCATTGTCCTTTAGTAGCAGATGGCAAATAATAGGATCATATGTTCATTGGAGGTTACTAGGCTAACAGCTCCAGGGCCCCTTACAAGACTAGCCAAGCTCAACCCATCTTCCCAAGTGTGTCAGGCTCAAGCAAACACTAAAATCAGCACCTGTTGGCCCTGTCCAAGAGGTACACAGGTGGAACCACCAGAGTAAATTTCCAGTTACCCATCCAATCGTCCAAATTCCACTTAAACAGGGGCCTACTACAGGGGAAAAACAAGAGTTAAACCATTTGTCTTTACTAACTGACATTTTGAATTAAATTTTATGACTAATGTAGCTGTCACCTAGTAGCTTGAGTGAAATCATGCATAGTAATTAGTTGGTCAGTACCGGTCTGCTTTTCAGAGTGATCTAAAATTGGAAGGTTTGTACCATACACTACAACCTCAATCCCACTTACTTTTACCAGTACTATCAACCAAAGCAAAAAAAAAAAAGGCAAACTAATGTCCTCCATAGTCTTAGACCTATCTACAGCATTCAATATTGTTGGTCATCAGAAACTCCTTACTGAACCATCCACCATCAAACTAAGTCTTTCATCACTATCTTGATTCCATAGATATCTAACTGGTTGGCAGCAAACAGTTAAATTACAACAGAATTTTCCTCTTCTCTTACCAGTCATTATGAGGGTCCCTCATGGCTTGCTTTTTAGAACCACTCCTATTCAGTATTTTTTACTAACAAACTGCAATAACACCTTGCCTCAATTGTGCAATACAGAGAAGGTTCTGCACTCATCTGCTCAGTACAAACCCTACCAAATCTTCCAAGAAATAACACAGCTTGCTTTCTATGCTGTTGAATCTTGGCAAATAACTCACACCTGCTACCTAATCCTAACAAAACTAAACTAATGCTTCTTACACCAAAAAAAAAAAAACTTTACAGATCTAACATCCTCCTTTCATATCTCCTCATCCTACAATAGCAGAGCAGTAACAGTACCTGAAGCAAAACTGCTTAGTGTGCTAATTGATGAAAAAATGAAGTCTGACCAACTCTATCTCAGGTTATCAAAAAGACACATATGAAATTAGGATCCCTATATGGAATCAAACTGTATCTTACCAACTATACCAGACAATCAATAGCTAGACTTCTACTGCTCTGTCCCCTATTAAACATTTCCACAATTTTTACTAACTTACAAAAGAAATATCAAAACTAGACAAATACTACAATAAAACACACATATTTGCAACAAATATACCACACAGATCTCATCACTGCATTGCACTACAGTATCTTAACTGGCTAGAATTACCCCATTAGTTAACACATTCCAAACTAATCACTGCCCACAAATGTATACACCTTCCAGAAAAATGCCCTGCACTCCAAAATGCAGTGCAACTTTATTCCAATAGTAGAGACCTATAATCAACAAACAAAGCGTTCTTGCTAGTTACCAAATCCAGTAACAACAGTGACCCTCTCTACTCCAAGTACATCTTCACAATCTTTGACTCTATTCCTCATCCTATCATAGCTGCAGAAAAACCATCACATTTCAAAAAATTAACTTAAATAGCATTTAAGCTCTAAATGGCTATGAACCTGTTCCAATCATGGCTAAATTCCTTCTGTATTTTACTTACTTGTGGTCACTAAGAACTAATTTCTCGTAGCATCAAGCAACTTCAATATCCCAACAATTCTTCTTTTCCCTTCCCTTTTCCCCTTCTAAGACACATGCTATCAACGCATTTCTCTTTATTCCTATACCTTCCATATTACTGTCTATGCACAAACCCTTCTTTCAAAAAATACTTTCTTGCACCTTAATCTCCCGTTACCTACACCTTCACCTTTCTCATTCATAGAAACTAAACTCTCTTCTTGATTCAGTCTACATCTCCTACCCCCTACATACTTATGACTGGTGTCATATGCATGGTGTCAAACCATATGCCATACAAGGTATTCTCATACCATTTGGCAAAGGCACAACACCTACTGAATACCACATGAATGCCATCCCACTAAGCACACAACCTGTGTTGAGAGACCTGGGTACTCAGGAAGAAAAACTCACATTTGACCTTCATGTAGCAGCAGTGGTCATAAAATACTGAGTGGATCAGACCTCAAAATGGTATAACCAACGCACACATAGATGATATGGTTGTCACACACAGAAACACACACACACACCCACACTCAAAGAAGCCAATGCTGAGCTTAGGACCTCTACCTATCTAGTTACTTGTACTACACTATTATGCATTTACTACACGTGCCAAGAGCTTACAGGCTACAGAGGGTCAGAAGGGAATTCTAAGGTGAGTGTCATCAGACGGCCTTCTAAAGTAGTGCAATTGGTACTATAGTAGGTTCAACAGGCCTCAAAATGATATAATCAACACATCCACACAGCAGCTATGCTTCTCACACACAGTCATTCACACGCACACACACTCAATTGCCAGTGCATAGATTACAGCCCCTACCCATCTAGTTACTTGTACTACAGTATTACACAGTTACTACATATGCATGGGAGCTTATTGGGCTACAGAGCATCTGAAGGATCTTCTAAGGTGAGTGTCATCAGATGGCCTTCTAAAGTAGGGCACTGGGTACCATAGTGTGTTAAACAGGCCTCAAAATGATATAATCAACACACTCACACAAGAGATATGCTTCTCACGCACACACACACACACACACACACACACACACACACACACACACACACACACACAGTTGCTAGTGCTGAGATTAGAACCCCTACCTATCTAGTTACTTGTACTACAGTATTATGCAGTTTCTACACATGCCATGGAGCTCACTGGGCTACAGCGTGTCTCAAGGGACTTCTGAAGTAGGTCAATACCAAGTGTGATTCTGGTGTGCAGGGATTCAAAATATTGTAACCTGCAAATGCACAAACACACACACACACGCGCACACACACAATGGCAGGTGATGTGAGATTACAAGCACTACCTCAGTACTGTTGAGCAATGGAGCTCACCTTCATAGTGGCACATGGCAGTACTTACATGTGGTGTGGTGTGCAATTGTCTGCAGCAGGACATCACTTTATACCTTTCAGTGTGTCTCTATCTCTCTATGACTCTCTGTGTGTATCTCCCTCTTTCTCACTGTCTGTCTCTGCCAGTGTACGATTGATATATTTGTATATGTTGCCCATACATATGAATGTGTATCACACTCACCAGATGCAGACATATCAGATATGGGCCACCTGCAGATAGCTGAGGGTATTCCTGTGTGATAGGGGTTGGGAGAGACAGTTCAGCTGTACATAGCTGTCTGTATGTACTGACGTATAGGCACAATACACTTGTATAATCTGATCTGGGTTTACACGTGGGCTGTAATTCTTTAAGTGTAGGAGAATGCCCAGTATGACCTTCTATAGTAGAAGTGGGAGTCAGTTCCTCAAACAACTGTAATCCAGGCCAGGCTTTTGTATGTCACAACCATACCTGTATTGCTATCATACACCTAGACAGTTGGTACACTAACAGTGTTTGTTTTAGCATACATTTTCTGAAGAATATGAGGTCTGCAAATTGCACGAGACATTATTAACTGACACAAATTCTCAGGTCATCCCACTGATTTATCAGACTACACAAATGTTATGTGGAACAGACCAGAAATAATGGACATAGATCTGGCCAGTTGAGAGGTATTCCTACAGCAGATTTGATTATGAAGCTGTGTAAACAGTCCATTTCCTCAGAGGTATACTGGTTGGGTATCTCCTGGTTCTGTGGTATTGTCTTTAACTGGACTGTCATATCCTGCCATGGGTACAGTGTGCATTGGACTGAGCCGAGCTTTCCATATATGTGTGCTTTATTGTAAATAGCAGTGTGATGTCCTGGTATATCAGTGGCAGAGCAGTATAGAGTAAAGTGGTGAACTGCTGACAGACATTGGTTGATAGGGTCATAGGAGGTTGCCTGAGGCTGTAATAACCCTGGTAGATGCTAGTGTAGGGCATATGTTTACGCAACCTGAGCCCCTGCCCAGCAGTGACAACAGTGGAAACCCAGGACTGTACTCTCTGTTTCCCATACAGATATCCTAGGTGCACTTCAAAAGGGCTATCAAGGTACTCTGCTTGATATGGACAAAAAGTATATTGCACAGATGGGGGAGTCTGTGGGATACATATTTCTTCCAACAACAAGTCGTATTCATATCACAGACCAGCTTGATGCTGCACCTGCAGGTTGCTGCAGTAGAGGCTGATGTATGCATATGCAGTGGTACCATCAAGGCCAGCCTTGTATTGCTTTGTATGCTAGAGCCAGGTCAACTCTGAGGAGTCTGTGTAACAATGAGTAGGGTGACATTGCTCTTAGTCTGTGTGTGTAGGGTAGGTGTTTGAGAGCCTGTATATCCAGGGGTGGATCCTGTGTGGTCTCTCCAGCTGCTGCATGTGCTTTGTGAGGTACATTCAAAAGGGGGCGTTGTACTCACTAATTGACCTTACAACAGTGGAATACATGGATCCTATGACCTCTGTGTCCCTGGAGGAAATACCCTTACTCAAGAGGTGCCCCATGTAAAAAGCTATCTGTACAACAGTTGCAACATGGCATGAGAAGTCAGATTGCTACCAACCTGGGTTGCCAGGTCACCCAGTTAATAATTGTGTGCATATGACATTGTTGTTAATGTGATAAGATGTGGGAACTGCAGTCTCCTCAAAGAGGGTGATGAAATAATGCAGAAAAGAATCAGTATATTAAAATGAACTGTTATGCAGTAGGTGGCAACATATCATACAATAAACAGTGAACCATCTTTATGTTGTTTCTATCAGACCGCATGTGCTAACAACTACCAATATATTACTAAGCATCAGAAAGTATCAGTAAACTAATCCGTGAACATTACAATTTACAGAAACCCTCAGAAATCACTGGTTTCCACAAACATACCACAGATATTGCAGTTTAGTCAAAAATAACTCTACAGATATATTTTCATTCTATCAGTATCTATAGCTGTCCGAGATTGTTTCCTTTTTATCTCATATGTTATTACTTCATCTGGGGAAAATCTCCTTGTCAGTGATGGTGTTTTACGCATCTCTGTATGTATATTGTTGAATTCTGTCCCCCTCCTTTATGTCACAGACAGATTACAATGCAGACAATTTACCAAAAAAAGGACTGACAACAGTTGATTTATACAGATTAATGATAACATAGGCATATGACAATAGCAATCTATTCTACCACAATGCTAGCAGGTGACAGGTTACCTTTGAAGATAGCTGTATATCAGGTATACCTTAAAGTGCATTATAAGTTTAAAAAACAAATGAACTGTCCATAGAAATTCATAAGTTCATAGGAGGTTACTAGACTATTGACCCGAGGGTTGTTTTAAGTCTAGCCTATTACACCCATTATATTTTAAGAGAAAAAGTCTAGTCAATGCCTAAGATTATTATTAATGACCGTCCATGTCCAAGAGGGATGTGGGAGCTACTCTCGGCAATAATTTGTAGTTCCCCATCCATTCATCCAGGCTCCTTTTGAACAGAGTCATAGAGATGCTCTGCTTAACATGAACTGGTAGCCTATTCCAGAGAAATGGCAACTTCTGAGTCTCTCCACCATGTCCTATTTAAATCGCAGGCCATATTTGAGTCACTGGAATGGGTAATTCCAGTCCCATTTGACTTATGGATGTGAAGCTACTTCATCAGGTTGATGTCAGAGATTGTTTTGTAAACCAGGCACAAGTATCCCCTAACCAGCCTATATGCTGCTAAGTACAGTGACAAAAGCTTCAGTCTGTCTGTGTCATGCAATATAACAGAAGCAAATAGGATATATTACTATGCAGCTAAATTAATAACAGTGTCTTACCACAAAAACACAAGGCAGTAAGGTAAAGGAAGGGTAGAAATTAAATGTAATCATGGAAGTATCAAATAGAGAAAACTGTAAAGCAATTAAGACAGTAAGTGTGACTGTTAGAAGAGTGTAGAAGAGGGAATAGATCAACAAAAATACTCAGAAAGATACATGTGATAAAAACAATGTGCAGTATCAGAACAGATCGGGATCTATCGTGCACTATCACAAATTTGTTTGTGTCTTTCGGCTTTTCCCGGTTAGGGGTCGCCACAGCGGAACTCCGGTTCGCTAATGATTGGCAGTTGATTTTTACGTACCGGCTTGCCAGGCCTGATGCACAACCTTCAACGAAGGTACGCCCATTCACGCATGTCTCCACGCAGAAGATGCTCTAGCTGAGAATCAAATCAGACAGCGTCTTACTGTGAGGCGACAACACTACTGCAGCACCACCACCGCGGGTATGCACTATCACAAATAATAAACTAAAAATATCAGCATAGGCAGAAAAACTAAGGAGATATGCAGATAAATATAAAGGAAAAGTACAAAATAAGCAATTTACTGATGGCCCAAAAAAGTTTTGTAGAGAATTGGGAAACAAGTTAAAGGAATTGAAACCTCACCAATAAAAGCAGAAATAGATACATAGATACATTTTGGAGAAATATCTATGCAGGTCCTGTGGTATACAACAAAGATGCTAAATATATAGAAGTAAAAGAAAGAATAAGAAGTCCAAATGTACAGGGTATGAAATGGGCTGAAGTAACAGCCAGAGAGATTGAAACAAAGTTAAGAAAAGCAACTAATTGGAAAACACAGGCCCAGATGCAGTATTTAACTTCTGGCTAAAAGTAGTAAACTCTTTACATGAAGGTTTAGCCATGAGTAAGAACCATTTATATGAGGACCCTGAAGAGGCATCACCCTGGTTAACAATAGAAAAATCAATACTCTGACTTCAAGCTATCCTAAAAACTATAGACCAATAGCCTGCCTTCCGATGACGTATAAACTACACACTGGAATTGATGCCAAGAAGAGTTTATAGTCATTTAGAAGAAAGCTCAATCATGACAATAGAACAAAAGGGTAATAAAAGAAAGTCATATGGAACAAAGGATCATTTTCTGTTAAATTAAGTCATAACGGAGAACTGGAAAAAGGAGAAGAATCTCTAGGGCTATTAGCCCAGTAACCCCCTACGAACATACAAATCAATACACATATTGGATATGTATACCCATAGGTGCGTGTGTACGCACGCACACTAAATGAGTCAAAGTGATGTAGCTTAAAATTCAGCTCATTGTGTGCAAACCTCATGGGGCTACAATACTGTTGTTTAACTTGCCAAAGGTGGGGTCTTAAGGTAACAGGTAACACATTTGCTGGAAGCTAACAAAGCAAATATCTGTCAGGGGTGCCAAGGAAGGGCAGTGATGTGTGGAATGTGGTATGAGCAAAACAGCACTTCCATCTCCATAACCTGGTCTGTTATCTCAGACACAGTACCTCCCTACATTCCAAATGTCTTCACCACAAACCCTTAGTAATGCACATCATCATTATCCCCCTTCTCCCATTTTTATACACAGGGTTAGAGTGTCATGTGAACCATCTCAACCTCTTTTGATTCAGTACCAGTGTCCTACCTTCTTTGAGAGTCATGTCTGAGTGTTGCAGGTCTTCTGTCACATAACCCATCCCTCTCTTTGCTCGATGTCCTCCTTTCCTCTTCCCTGTTTCTCACAATACCTTGACACCAAATTGATTTCTGTTTTCTTGTACATGTGTCTGAAACACTGCAATCTCTGTTTTGACCTTCTTTGTAACTGAAGCTAATTTGGCTTCTGCAATAGTGCTGTAATTTTATTCATGTGTCCCACAGTGCGCATCCAACCATCATCTAAGTCACTTCATCTCCATCACTTCCACCTTCCTCAGCTGTACAGTCTTCACTACCCAGGTTTCTGTACCATAAAGTGTTGGTCATAATGTGGGTATGGACACCTTACTTTTCAGTTTCTTGTACATTATTCTGTCACACAATACCCCCTCACACTCTTTGCCTTTTGGGTGTAGCCACCTCTGATTCTGTGATCTCCCCATTCAGATTTGTCTTCTCCTCATCCACCCCTCCCAGATACTTGCAGCTGTTATCCTGTTCTCCTATCTTCCATTCAGTCTCAGTTTTCTGCTGCTTCTCATTTCTCCATTTGCTGCTATGACAACTTTCACATTCTGTGTGACTTCAGTTTTGTATTCATACTCAAATTGTTTGCTGAACTTTTTGTACACAGTCTGCTTGTAATGCCACATCTTCTTGCATACATCAGCTTTGTTGACCTGTCCCCTCCAACCAGTTTGCTGATGTAGTTCATCACCAGTTTAAACAACAGTGAGCTCAGAGCTGAGCCTTGATACACAACCAACTCAATTGGGAACCCCTCTGGAAGGCAGAATACTTTTAGTACTTGTGCCACTGCGTCCTTGTACATAGTCTGCATTAATTCTATCAGTGTTTCTGGGACCTTAGTACATTGCAGGACCCAAATCAGCTTTGTCATTCTCTTTCTCCAAGTCTGGGAATGCACTTTTGGACTCCTTCCTCATCTTTAGCTTCTCCACTATCTGTCTCACTGCCATCATTGGACTGACCATGCTACTTCCTTATGTTAACCAAAACTGCTCATCTTCTATCTTACTTTCTGTTTATTTGTCTATCAGGCATCCTTTCCTGCACTTTCTTGAAGTGTGACAGGAGTTTTCTACCTCTATACTGCCTGCAGTTGTGAATACGTAAGTTAATGAAAAAAAAGCCAACAACATCAGGGAATGTGATGTAAGATGGCATAACAAAGGACAGGGTAGCAAAGTTACAATCCCTAGCATCACCATACAGATTCAGACTGCAGTTATATCCAAAATAATCTATGAATAATAGCAAATTGGTTGAGCTCCACATAAAAATTGCACAAACATAAAAAATGAAGCAGCATCTCAGTCTTCTACTGCAAAGGCTGATTGTCTGTGACTACATGTTGTCTGTATCATGCAAACCAAGGGTTTAATAAACTTTGAGACACTAAGTGTTCTCATCATGGATCACTGTGACAACACCACCTAACTAGGTAAATGTGGACTAATGTCACTAAGAACCTGAATGTGTACAATTGTAGAGTATATATGCAAAAATCCTTATCAGGAAGTCATAGTTAAACACTTATTTTCCTGGACCATTAACCTCAAAGAAGACTGGATTAGTCTAAAAGTACACAAAGTAGAAATGCATACCACGTGTACAAGCAAATAGTTGGCTAAATCCATACCATCAAGAAACAAGCTGACCAACCATGATGTATTCAGTTAAAACAAACAGAATTTAAATAAAAATAAATTGACAATGGTGGATGATCCCATCCAGGAGTAAGTAACCACCCCCATCAAAGTTAAAATAAGAGACTTTTGAAATAAATAAAAACATTGTTAGGTCTCATTACTGTTTAGTAAAAAAAAAATACAGCAGAAGGTACACAAAATGTATAATTTGTACCCATTTATTCCTCACCATACACCTACAGAACAGGAATTGAAACCACTGACTTATCACAGCCTTACAAACTCTCAAAAAGAAAAAGTTGCACTTTCCTGTAATACCCAGTACCTACCTGGTATAGTTATGGTTCACACAGTCTTCTCTCAGTAGCTTTCCTCTACAGGGATAACAATTTCAAAATAATTCCTTGAACAAATTAGCAGTGCAGCCAATACCCATGTAACAAGGCACGGGTCAGCAGGACTAATTTTACCAGAGAAAAGACTGCAGGAAACTCTCTTCCACCTTTTCACTCTGTGTGTTCTGAACCGAGGCAAAAATCCTGCAGCAAGATCGAAGCATGTCACACCTCCTACAGAGCTATACCCCACGACTTATGGCTTCTGTACCACTTTTCATAAACTGAAATTAGAATCCCTTAATTGTGAAGTACTGACAGAATGGGGATTTGTCAGACCTGAGAAATGAATCTGTCTCCACCACCTCGTTAACGTGAATGGGGATATTGTCACCTCTTTTCAGTGTCTCATTGAGATGAATGGATACGTTTTTACCTGCCTTCACACCTACTGTGGTATTGTCTTTGCCACAGAATTTTTGTTTCAACTGAAGATTCAAGTGATTAATGAACTCAACACTTGGCTAAGAATAATGAGAGCATGTTTACAGTAAATCTTTTAAAAACTCAAATACTATGACCTCTCCTTACCGCATAGTGTTAACATTTCATGAAAAGTGGTACAGTAATTATACAATGGTAGTGAAAATGTAGGTAATGACATCATTCATAGAAATTGTGAACTGTATGTGAAGACTGATATGAAAGATGACAACAAAATTGTAATGCCCTGTATATGGGCAATGGTGACACAGCATGAATGACTACTTCAGAATACATTACAAATGATCATATTTTACTAGAATCCATGCTGATGACTGTATGGTCACGGTCCCTCACTAGCACGTGGCAAGTGATAAAAAAAGTGCATTTTGCTATAGTAAACGAGCCATTCTGAATTAGATTGTGTGACTAATGTAGATGTGACTTTGTATTTGAGTAAAATCATGCATTCAAAATAATTGGTCAATAGTGCTCTGCATTCCAGAGTCACCTAAATTAGGAAGGCAATAGTCTTGTCATTAGCAATTAAGAAGTGTCAGCAAACTACTGCAAACATTTTAATACCTAAAGAGTGGAAACTTTAAATACCCACAGTGTAGCCTAGTACAAAATGGTATGCAACTGAAGGAAGATGCAAGTTGTGCATCCTGCCAGGGGACATATAGTGGCTGCTGGATAACAGCATTCTCCACAACTCAGAAACTGTAAACATTCTGGCCTCTTTGTCACTTATAGATAGACGCTCTCAATAATAAAAGCATTAACCTACCACATCCCCTACAAATGCACACAAAAACACACATTGAAATGCATATACACTCACACAAATACATACACATACACACAAACATATACATACATGCATACTTATTAACACAGCCACAAATACACACAAACATATACATATACACATATATACAGAGACACACACCTACATAGACTACAGAACTGTTCCTAAATTTTCAAAAACCTCCTTAAATCATACCTCTTTTCCAAGCCTTTATGCAACTGCAATGCACCCCCTGAAGCCTACCTCCCCATGCTTCTGCAGCACACTTATATTGTTGTACAGTTGCCTTGTGTATAAATTGTATATATTGTAAATATGTTCTACTTGGAAAATGCCTTGCACATATATTGTACCTATGCTATTCCATGAAACTGTTATACTCAAACTGTACTCCAACTTTGTATCTTTTATACTTATTAGCTATCCTGCAGCATCTTTCTTAACTGTGTCTTTCATGTTACTCTGTAACCTACTACTGATCCCATGTGCAACTCGTTTAGTTTCTTACTGTATGGAGCTTTTACCCCCAGGACTCCGCTGAAAACGGACACTAGTGGTCCAGCCGGACTATCCTGATAAACAAATATTAAATAAATAAATTCTATATCTATACCTATATCTATATATATATGTATTTTATATATATATATATATATATATATATATATATACACACACACACACACACACACACTTACATAAACACACATACCCTTAGATACACATAGATACACATGCACACAAATATGTATATATATATATATATATATATATACATACATACATACATACATACACGCACACACAGACATGCATACACACACATAAAAAACATGTATGCATGCACATACACAAACACATATCCACACACATTTGTATATATATATATACATGTATGTGTGTACATACATGCATACACACACAAATATATATATATATATATATATCTCTATATATATATGCACACACACATACATAACACACAAAAATAAATATATACACACAAATATGCACAGACATACTTGGCTTGTCCAAAAGGCAAACCAACACAAGGCACACAATTTCTTATATGTGTGCTGTCACCTGACTTCATATGCTGCACAAGCACAATTGTACACAGTGTCAGTGTAGGGTTACCATGTTTCCAAGTGTGCAAAATGGGACTTCTTTATACAAATGTAAGTTTTGCAGGACAAAGCACACCTTCAGCTAGTGTGAAGGACTGTACTGTAGTTTATTGCCAAAAAAATAATATTTGTTGAATGCATTTATTATTTAGTTATTTCCATTTCCTTTACTGTTAAACTCTGACTGGGTAAAACGTAACCCATTTTCAGTAGAGGTCCTGGGAGAAAAGCTCCACCATTCTTGCAAATATATATATATAATTTAGTTATATGTGATTTGTTTATGCTGTTTCTTAAAATATTATGGTGCTTCAAATACAAAGTAATGATTTTATGCAACTGTTGAAGGAAACTTCACATTTTTGTCCTAAAAAATCTCTAGATGTTTGCCATGTTGATGTTTAACAGGAAACAACTGCCCAGAGAGGGAGTTCCCTGCATAAGTAGAACATGTGATAGCCCTATTTTACTGCCATTACTGAAATAGCTGCGCTGGTGGTGCTGCGGTAGTGTTGTCACCTTACAGTAAGACGTTGTTCTGTTCGATTCTCAGCTAAAGCGTCTTCTGTGTGGAGATATACGTGAATGGGCTTACCTTCGTTGAAGGTTGTGCATCAGGCCTGACAAGTCGGTACGTAAAACTCTACTGCCAATCATTAGCGGACCGGAGTTTCGCTGTGGCGACCCCTAACCAGGAAAAGACGAAAAATACAACAACTGAAAATGCACACATTTTTTAGTCTGCTCCTTAATATAGTGATAGTCTGTACTGCATTATCACTAGTCTTCATACAACACTACCTGTCATTCTGTCTGGATTGAAATTCTCTTTTCACTGCATCACTTGTTATGAGACCATGCATTATGGAGTCCTCAGTCTGTTATAGCAAGAATGTTAATCAAAAGGTTACCATCTGTCTTTTGGCTGCATTACTGAGATTCTACAATGTCACATTCCATCATATTACTGAAATTCTACGGTGTCACATTCCTTTAATGACTGTACTTGAGACCGTGCAGCTATGCCTTAATATGCATACTACTTCTGCTCATACTGCATTGTGCTCTGCTTCCTTTTCATTGTCAGTTTGTACTACAAAAGATACTGTGTGCTTCCTCAGCTAGTATGGCACCTTATGCCTAACTGATTTTTCTTATAAGGGCATGCGCAATAGCCGTCCATACCACTATACATGCATGTATAAACCACTTGTCCTGGTTTTGGCAAGATGACAAGGATATCCCACACTTTCGCATGGTAATCAACAGCCTTTGAGTAATCCTCTGTAGCCCATTTCTAGGGTGTCTGTCACAGAGAAAACTTTAAGCCACCTGTGACTGTTAACACTAATGAAGTGAATTACATATTGTGTGGCTTTCTGACACTCTGCCCTACCCAGCTTAAGTCAATCATACCAGAGTGAAATAGCAGTGGCTGTATTCTGAGATCTCCTAGATCGCAAAAATCTGCATTGTGTACTTTTGTGACTGCCTAGATATGCTACATGAAGTACTGTCATGCCAGTCCCTTGTATTCATGACCTCATCCATGCAGCCTTCCTTCTTTGCTTGGGAAAAATACTATACATTCTTTTGCAGACATACCTGCAAGGTACTGTCACTTTTACTTTAAATCCCTTCTGTTTGGTCTCCAGGCACATCCACTATTTACTGGTTTGGGGATCAGAACCCAAGGTACAAGGTACCCTAGACAGGGGCACAGTAAACTAATTCTATTATATAAGGGGACCTTCACTGTGTCACTACTAGACAGAGGCACATTATTCTAAATCTATTCTGTGCATTTTTGTACCATTTCATGGGGTGGCGAAAGCCACATCACTATGGCTAGGCTTGCAAATGCCCCAGGGCAGATAGCCTAGTACTAAACTATGAAACTAGGAAACTATGGAATAATTTCCCATTACCGGTAGTGCAGTACAGCACAGCGTCTTAGTGTGCCACCCTTTAGAGGGATGTTAAATTGAGGTCCCATCTGCTAAAGGTTGTGTTAGCTTAGGTGGATGTCAAGGATCTCACAGCACTTGATAACAATAATAGAATCTCTCAGATGCCCTGTCCAATTTTCCTATTTTCCAGCACATTTATTAACCCATAGTCGCTGTAGAAAGCCTCATAATCAAAAAAAATTAATTTTGTTAGCTTCAAATGTAGAAGTTTTTGTCTACAACCATGTTGTAATTGCCTGGTTTCACCATTCATCTGCAATAACTAAACTGTTTTGACTCTGTATACTCTGCTCTGTAATACAGGTGAATCTGTTCTCCTTCACTGCTTCCCATGAATGAAACCTTCTATTAAATATACAGAACAAAAGTGCTGAAACCAAATGGGGGTTAAGACAATTGCTAACATACAATATCACTATTACTGTTAGTTATGCTGGATTTCTCCATGCCCACCTACTATTACAAAATGAGTGTGTGGATAAAAAAAGGAAAGTAAACACTTTCAATTGTACCTTCAAGAGTTTTACCAGACATTTCATCTAGATGCTTTTGAAAAATCAGATAAAATATGTAATTACTTAAAACCATATTATAGGAATAATCCAATCACTAGTTTTACCACTGAATTGCAATTATTGCATTGTTTTTACAGTCTATAGTTTCTCTAATATTACTGTAAAATTTGTTTGAAAAATGCAACAGAGTGGTTTCTGCAAGATAAAAATGAAGTGAATTATTACACAGCTGTTTGACAGACATAAAATGGAATTAGGGATGTAAATTATTTGACGCCTAAAGAGTAACAAGTGACAGCTGTCTAAAGACAGCAATTAAAGTATATGGAATAATGAGGTATACAGGCAGACATATGGGAAATGGTGAATCCCTGTGTATAAACAGTTGGCAAGTCCCACCTTCAAATGTGGGTGCTTCAGCACACATCATCTGAATATCTGAGGAAGTGCGAAAATATAAACAGTAAAACCTAGAGATTTTTGAAAAGTATAAAAAATAAATATGGACATGGAAAAGAGAGATTTGATATGGTGCCATGTTTATGCAAAGGAGAAAGCCAAATTAATCAATATAAAGAAAGCAACCCCAAAGATATTCAAAGAGAAATACAGGCAAAGGCATCCAGATATGGAAAAATTCACAATAAAAATAATATCACAAAGAGGGAATGTAGAAAAGAAGATTAGCAAAGCAGAAGTAACAAAATAGATGGTGAACTTATGTATTACTTGCAATTTGAAGGATTTGGTGTAGAAGATCTAACACAGGTCAAATCACAGCATGATGGAGTGAGTCCACTATGTAAGAAAATGCAGGAAGATAAGAAATATAGACATAGGAAAGAAAAAGACATTTAATATGGTGTAATATTTATGCAACCTAGAAAGCAAAATTAACCAATACAAAAAGACCAGCACCAAAGGTATTTGAAAAAAATACAGGCAAAGGAATTCACACATGGAAAACTTTACAGTACAAAAAAATAAGAAAACAAAGAGGAAAAGTAGAAAAGGAGATCAGTAATGGAGGAGTTAAAGAAATAATAACTGAGGTTATGGAGTACCTGTGAAGTGAAGGAGTCAGTGTAGAAAATCTCATTCAGAAAGCACCACAACAGGATAGAGCAATGGATACCCAAATTAAGGGGAAACTAGTGGAATGGGAAGCAATTGCTCAGGTGCTATATGAAAACATTTTGGAGCCTTCCACAGGAAACCAGTATAAATGTTCACTTGAAGCTGGACAACAAAGGAAGGAACAGGAAACTCTGATGCAGTCAGTGTTGAGGAGTGATAAGCCAGTGAGTTCCCATATGACAGAGCAATGGATGGCACAGGTTGAAACTGAAGAGAATGTGCTACAGCAAGATGCTATAGAACTTTCTATAGAGTGCCCACAGGAAATGGAAAAGAAATGTGCCCTCAGTTTAGAAGAAAATGAGCGAAGAGTTTTTTGATTTAATAGGGATAGACAGACATATTAAGATCAAGGAAACAAATAGACTGCTGAAGGTCAATAAAACCCAAAAAGTCAGAAGTTTAATTAAACAAATGCAGTAATTAGGACTGTCCATAGATATCCATGCGATATAACAGAAGTAAACAGGATATATTACTGTGCATCTAAATTAATAACTGATAAAGTCCTATTGCAAGAACACAGGGTAGTGAGGGAAAGGAAGGAGAAAAATCAAATGCCATCATGGAAGTATGAAATAGACAAAACTATAAAGCAATTAAGACAAGCCCCGGGATTCACAAACATTTTTTGTCCATGCAGGAACCATGTAAGACTTCCTGCATGGACATGGCAACTGAGCAATCCAGGAACATTAGTTCATGAAGTGCATGAGCTTGCCTACACTGTTCTTGCACAGAGATCCATGCAGAACACTAATTACCTCATTTGCAGGTGAAAACCATGCAAATGAGGTAAATTAGTGATTCTGCAAGTATGCAGATCCTCGTGCAGGAACAGTGTAGTGTGCAGAACTGTATTCTGCTACTAGCAGAATAAGGTTCTGCACACTTAAAAAATAAGAAGTGGCAGCTCATAAAAGACCTTATAGTAGGTTCAGTAGGCATGCCAATGGCTAAATATATAGCCACTGGCATTGCCGTAAGTTAAAAAATTAGAAAAATAAATTTTTTTTGGCCAATATCAGCCGTTTAAGCATGGCGCAGTGCCAAGCAAATGGGAGGGCCCCGAAAATAAAAACAAAATAAAAATTAAGTAAAAATAAAAAAATTCTGCAGTTGGCCATTATAGTCAATGGCATGCAGAATGTAAACAGCTGTCAACACTGGTTGCTATGGGAAAGGCTTCGCTGTAGTGCAGTAACTATGGGCTTATTCAGTGGGGTATGTAAATGAGGCTAATGTGCCTGAATCACAGAATTCTTCTAAGTCCAAAATTGCACCTAACCATGTAGGAGCAACAAGACTGGAGTATAAGAACAGGGAACAACAAACAGAAAAGGGGTGTGTGTCTGGGTTCCTGTAAGCACATTGGAGCTTTGCGCAAATGGGAGGCGCGGAGCTCAGCTTAGCTCAGTGGGGGGGGGGGTGTCACAGGCTGCTGAGTGACAGCAATTTGAGGTAAAGAAACTAAAGCTGTGTCCGCACCCAGGGGAGGGTCAAATCTTTCTTAGCATTGTTTACATTGGCTCCACAGGTTTGCGCGGGGTGCCGCAGAGATTATACTCGGAGGAAATAGGGAAAAAAAAAGACAAAGGAACTACCACAAAACAGGAAACAACCTCTCAATTATGTAGCTGGAAGGTGGACTTCATCACAGGCAGCCAATTATGTAGGCAACACTCACAGCACAACACTATAAACTATTGCAAACACCCCACGGTCAGGTTTTTCCCACAAACTTAGAACCTTAGGTGAGAACTTGTTGGGAATTTTCACTTTAGAAAATGTTAGAGGCTGCAATTGCTCTCATACATTAATATGTGGAAGGGGCTGAGGGCGGTGAAGAGGATAATGCTGACAACTGCCTCAGGTTGCAGAGGAGGAGAGTGTACAGACCCAGGGTAACCTACCAGGGGCTAAATGAGCTGGAAATAGTAGGCCATTATAGGGTGGACAGGGACCTGCTACAGCAAATCATTGAGCTGTGCCAGCCTTGCCTCAGATCCAGAACCAACAGAGGTTAACCCATCCCAGTTGACACCAAGGTATGTGTAACCTTAAGAATATTACTTACAGGTACTTTCCAAAGACCTACTGAGGACATGATTGGGGTCTCACAGGCATCTGTATCCAGGATACTCCACCAGTTCCTGGATGCCATGCTACGGCATGCTGCTGACCACATTTATTTTCCTCACAACCGTGAGAAGAGGACCAGCAATATGCATCTCTTCCACCGTGTAGCAGACTACCCAGAGGTACTGGCTGACATAGACTGCACACACATCCATATCAAAGCACCAACTGGTGACCAGGGTAGGGTCTACATAAACCGCAGGGGTTATCCCTCCATCAACTGCCAGGTTGTGTGCAATGCCCAGGGCATAATAAATGTGTGTGCCGGCAGCCCTGGTAGCTATCATGACTGCCACATTTGGCATGCCTCACAGCTGTACCAGGCATTTGCCAGGGGGGACGTCCCCTGTGGCCATCTTGTGGGGGATGCTAGCTATGCACTGGAACCGTGGATGATGACACCCATAAGAAGTGCACACACAGTCAGTGAAGAATGCCATAATGAGGCACACGCACAAACCAGAGTCATAATAGAGTGTGCATTTGGGATGCTCAAGTCACAGTTCTGCTGTCTTGACATATCCAGTAGAGCCCTGCAGTATGGTCTAGTCACATGTGCCCACATGTTCATTGTAAGTGCCATGCTTCACAATATGATTCTGTGGAAACAGCTGTGGCAGGATCAGCATGGGGAAGGGCCACACAGCCCCTCACCAGTGCCAAGGTCCCCACAGACACAGAGGGACCCAGAGGAGGAACCCCCTGAGCCTGCACTTGTAGGCAGAAGGAGGCGTGCCCAGTATGCCCAGGCCATGGCAAAGATACAACGCATAGCACGCAGACACTGACACTGTAAGGGCCCAGAGTCTGACACCTCTCTCCAACTCCCACACGCAGTAAAATGGATGGCACACACACCACACAACCTGTTACCTCTGCTGCAGGCACAAGGCAAGTGCATTTTCTTAACAATAACTGCATGGATTACTATGTTCTCCTACCACACCTATGTTATTGCAGTATGCATGTAAGAGACTGGGCTGGGTACTGGGATTACAGTATACCACTGACAACTCTATAGGACACCAGGATGTGTATGGCCAACACTACCATCACCACAGTATGCAGTAGTACCCAAGGCAAGTAATACCACAGCAGTAAATGTGTGGTGGCCAGGTACCTGGGGGGTCAGAGGTCTCAGGCATGGTAGGCACTGTGGGGGTGCCATACACAACCCACATAGACCCACCCACCAATGTAACTGTAGACAACCATAACAAATGTCTGCCAAAGTTTGAAAACACATCCAGTGTTTACAGTCAGTATGGAGGCTCATACTGGGCATGCTCAAACACTTAGAGACTCATAGGTCAAAACACATAAATATAACAGTCATACAGTGGTGGCAGAGACAGGTGGAGGGAGACAGATACAGAAGCAGTGAGAGGGAGAGGGGATACATACAAACACACAGTTATAATTAGATACAGACACACTGAAAGGCATGCAGTGTCATACTGCTGCAGACACTTAACCGCCCTCTGTTTCTACTGCCATGTCCCACTATGAAGCCAAGTCTCATTGCCTAAGCAATCTGACATCACCTACTGTTGTGCATGTGTTTGCAGGTGACATTTACCTGCAGGCTTGGCCAAGAGAACAACACTGGTATTGCCAAAATATACAGTGGTGTCAGATGACACTCACCTTAAGAGTAAGTTGATCCCCTCAGAAACCCAGTACGTTGCGAGGCATGTCTAATAACTGTGTAATACTGTAGTACAGATAACTAGATAGTTAGGAGTTCTAATCACAGTACTGAGGTGGGATTCGAACTGTGCATATATTGCACGCTAAGCCAGAGCTCTACCACTACACTACATCACTTATCAGACCTACTCACTCATAAATCTATTTGACTCTCACGCCAGATTTACACAAGGCTAAGCAAAGTGCATCGGCACACAAACCGGCTGCACTTCACTTACATAGTTTTTTTTTTAATATAAAAAAAAATTGTTCCTTTCTATTTTTATTGTATTGCCCTGCTGCTTCCATCCATGTAGGGCAGGGGTACAGAAATTCTGGGGGTAGTTAATGTGCAGGCAGCTGGCTTGTGTGCTTTAAACATTTTTTTTTTTATTTCAGTGTCCGCAGACACTGAAATATCTGTTTTACATGAATTACTGCATAATATTAGAGCCAGGCCCTAATATTATACAGCTTCCCTATTCTAACAAGCTTCCATGTCAGAAAGTGCCGTGCAGTACTTCTACATGCCCCCTGCACTCAGGCATGGATCGTGTAGGTGTAAGAATAGAGCGGCGTGTCCTCATTAATATGTAGGGCACGCGGCAGCTCTATTCCTACATGGAACAGTCCATATAAGAATAAACTATTCTTGCACGGACTGTTCCTGAATCCAGGGGAAGAAGTGCTACTGTTAGAAAAATATAGTCAAAAGAATAGATTAACAAAAATGCTAAGAAAGACATAATAAAAGCAATGTGCATTATTAGAACAGACCAGGATCTATCGTGCACTATCACAAATAAGCTAAAAATCTCATCAGAGGGGGAAAACTTAGAAGATACAAAGATAAATATAAAGGAAAAGTACAAAATAAGCAATTTATTGATGACCCAAAAAGATTTATCAAGAGTTGGGAAACAAGGTAAAAGGAATTGAAAGACCACAAAAAAAAAAAAAAAAAAAAAAGAATAAATAGATACATATTGGAGAAGTATTTATGAAGATCCTGTGGAACATAACAAAGATGCTAAATGGATAGAAGAAGTAAAAGAAGGAATAAGATGTTTAAAAGTACAGGACATGAAATGGGATGAAGTAACAGCCAGAGAGATTGAAGCAAAGTTAAGAAAATCCTCCAGTTGGAAACCCTAGACCCAGATGCAGTCCTAACTTCTGGTTGAAGGTATTAACATCTTTGTACAATGATTTAGCTATGATTAGTAACTATTTATATGCATACCCTGAACAGGCACCAACCTGGCTAGCTAACAACAGGAAAAACAATGCTACTACTTAACAGTGAACTTGCCAGCTACCCTAAAAAACTATAGACCAATAACTTCCCTTCCAACAACTTATAAACTATACTCTGGAATTGATGTCAACAGACTTTAGTCATTAAGAAGAAAACTCAATTATGGCAGTAGAACAAAAGGGCAATAAAAAAGTCATATGGAATAAAGGATCTCATAATGGAGAACTGTAAAAAGGGGAAGAACCTAAGTATGGCATGGATTGACTATAAAAAAAGCATTTGATAGTATCCCACAATCATGAATACTAGAGTGCTTAAAAATGTATAAGATACACCCTATACTGATAGACTACATTACAGTGACCATGAAACAGTGTCAGACCACTGTGAAATCAAGCCATGATAAAGGATAAATTATTACTCCAGGGATAAAAATTTAAAGGAGGATATTCCAGGGTGACTCTCTGTCACCGCTGTTATTCTATCTTGTCCTTAACCCATTAAGTTGCCTACTTAACGACTTAGGCCATCGTTGTAATTTGTCTCCTAGAAAACAACAAAGTATAAAGACTTCTCATTTTCTCTTTGTCAATGATTTAAAACTGTATAGCTCATCCGATGAGGAACTGAAAGCACAACTGCAACTTGTCAAAACTTTTGGCCCTTTAAAGAAAAAAAAAAAACCAAAAAAAAAAAAATAAAAAGGGGCCAAATGTGAAAATTAAAAAATTAAAAAAAAGAAAAACGGGACCGGGAAAATTCAAAAAAACCCCATTGGCCCAACCCTACCCAACCAAATTTTAAAGCTAAAAATTTTTTCACCCCAAAGGAAAGGGGAAAAAAAAAAAAAAAAAGAAAAAAATAAAAAAAAAATATTGTTTATGGTAAAAAAAAAAAAAAAAAAAAAAAAAAAAAAAAAAAAAAAAAAAAAAAAAAAAAAAAAAAAAAAAAAAAAAAAAAAAAAAAAAAAAAAAAAAAAAAAAAAAAAAAAAAAAAAAAAAAAAAAAAAAAAAAAAAAAAAAAAAAAAAAAAAAAAAAAAAAAAACCCCCCCCCCCCCCCCCCCCCCCCCCCCCCCCCCCCCCCCCCCCCCCCCCCCCCCCCCCCCCCCCCCCCCCCCCCCCCCCCCCCCCTTAAAATTACAAAGATTTATAAAAAAAGTCAAAAATTAAAAATTTATTAAAAGGAACCCCAAAAGATTTTTTAAGATTGGGGAAACGGGGAAAAAATTGGACCCAAAAAAAAAAAAAGTAAATTTTGAAACATAGGAGAAAAAATTTAAAAAGATTCCTGTTAACAAAACAAAGTTTCTTAAAGGTAAAGAAAAAAAAAATAAATGAAAATACAAATTTGAAAGGGGTAAGTAACGGGGAAAGCTTTAAAGAAAACCTTTCCTTGGCCCTGACCCAAAGTTTAAAAATCCCTTTTTTTGGGTTGAATTTTAAAATCGTACTTTGATTTGGGCAGGGGTTTTTGTCATTTTTTAGAAACCCAAAGGGAAATTTGGAGAAAAAAAAAACAACAAAACCTTAAATGAACGACTCCCCAAAAAAATTGCCAAAAACCCTTTCCAAAACCCAATTTATTGGGTTAGGGCAAAATTTTTGAAAGAAAAAAATTAATTTCAGAGAAAAAAAGGGGCAAAAAAAGTCAAAAAATAAAGGACTATTAAGGGGCTAAAAAGGGGGAAGCCAAGAGGGCGGGTTGTTTAAAAAACATTTGGGGATTATATCCCCAAAACAGTCCGGGTTTCTTTAAAATTTGATCCCCTATCTTAGATCATTCTACCATGAAAATTTTCCCCAGCCATTTTCCCAATTAAAATTTTTACTGGGTTAAAAATTTAAAAATTTCCATGTTTTCCTGTTATTTATCTTGTTTCCCTTTAATTTATTCCTTGGGCCATGGAAAAAAGGGTTCCAAAAAAACCCAAAAAATTTAAAAAATTTTATTTTTTTGGTTTAAAAGGGTTTTGTTCCCCAAGGAATGGCCCGGGTTTTTAAAAATTTTTCAAGTTAATTGTTTTTGGTTTTGTAAATTATCGGCCAAAGAGGAAAAGAAAACCCAAAAAAAACCACGGGGAAAAAATGTTAAAAAAATTTGGGGGGTGTTTTTTGGGCCCCAATTGGGGGGTTCCAACAAAAACTAAAAAATAAAATAAAATTGGAAGGAAAATTTTTGGCAAAATTAACCCAAAAACCAAAAACCCTTAAACAAATCCCATTCCTTTTCCCTTTCCCTTCCAATTTAAGGGGGCCCCTTAGTTAGATGGAAAAAAAGGGTCCATCTTCCCTGAAAAAAAGGCCCCAAGTTAAAAACCCCACCAGGGAAAGGGGGTTTTGAAACTAAAAGTAAAAATCCTGAATTACCCAAACTTTTGGCTCCCCCAAAAGCCCAAAAATTTAAATTTTTTAAAAAAAAAAAAAATTGTGTTCTCCCCAAAAAGGGTTTTAATGGGTCAATAAAAGGCAAAAAAAAAGGGCCCAAAATTGGCAGGTAAACTAAAAGAGTTGAAAATTTGGGGCCCCAAATTTAAATTAAAAATACAAAATTTTGGGAAACCCCTTTAATAAACTTTGATTACGGGGCCTTTTGCAGGGAAAAAAACCCCAAAAAATTTTGGGAGAAAATTAAAAAAACAAAAACCTTCTTTCTCCTTTTTACCCTTCCTTTTTTTACAAAAAAAGGGGCCCTCAAAAAAACTTATTGTAACAATTCCAAAGGGATTGCCCCATTCAGGGGGAATTTTTTTGAAAATTTCCCCAAACTTGGATTAAACAAAGTCCAGGTTTTTCCGCCCAATTTTTGAGGTTTCCATGTTTTGGGACCTCCCAAATTTAAAAGCATAAATTCTTTAAAAATTGTTTTTTAACCCAAATTTTTTTTTTTTTTTTTTTGGGTTTCCAGGAAAAAAGGGCCAAAAAGGCCATTTTAACTTACCCAAAAGGAAAATTTTTCAAACATGTTTCTTTGGCAAAGTTTTTAATTTGGGCTTAAAAGTGTTTCCAGGTGGGAAAAACCCTGAAAACCACAAATTTTAAATTTTTTTTTTTTTTTTTCCCCAGTTGGGGGTTCCAAAACCCCGTAAATGTTAAAATTTTTTTTAAAAACGTGCTTTTTGCCCCCCTTAAAACCCCTTAAAAAAAAATAGCCCTTCAGCATTTTCCACTAAAAATTTTTAAGGGGAACATTCAGCTTTTAATGTAACAACGTAAGGGCACCCCCAGGGAATTTAAAACAAAGGGGATAAAACCCAATTTCCCAAACATTTTATATAAATTTAAAGGAATAAAAGATTTTGGTGCCCCCCTTGGGGAAAAGAAAAAAAGGGGGGGCCGGGTCGGGTGGTTTTCAAATTAAAAAATAACTTCAAAATTTTTCTGGTTTTGGGCCCTTTAATGCCCTTGGAGTATTAAATAGGAAAAAAAAGCCCCAAAAAAACAGGAAAAAAATAAAAGAAACAAATCTTTTTTCCCCTTTTTTTTTAGGGAAAAGTAAAATTTTAAAGTTTAATTTCCAAAGAAACTTGGGAAAAAAGGGGAAATAAAAAATTTTTTCAAATTGGCCCTTAAAACAAGCCAAGGGTTTTCCAAAATAATTTAAGAAAAGGGGACCCCCTGTGGGCAAATTTTTTTATGGGGTTTTTCAAATTTTTTTTTTTAAATTTTTTTTTCCCAAATTTTTAAAAAAAAACGGGGATTTCCCTTTAAGGGAAATTGTTTTTCAACAAAAATTTATTCTTTAATTTTTTAGTTGGGGTGAAATTTTAATTTTATAAAAATTTTTTATTTTTTATTTTTTTAATTTTTTCTTTAGCAGGGTCAAAGGAAAATTTAAAATGGTTTAATAAAATTTTTTTTTACATTAAATTGTTAACCACTATTAAAAGGCGTTTTCCATTTTTTAAAGAAATTCCAGTAAAAAAGGGAAAGTAGGGGCAACAGGAATTTAAAAGGGGAAAACGGGCAACCGGAAATTTTTTAAAAGGATGGAAGGGTAAAAAGTATTTAAAAGGGGCCGCGGTTTGTAAAAAAAAAATGAAAGGGAGGGGGGTGGCTTTAATATATGAAGAAAAGTACCCTTGAGTCTGTTGGGCACTTTTGAATATTTGTTTTTGGCTAGGCCTGAAATGGTTGGCAGACTAATTACCTAATACTTGTTGTGATGTAAGGAGGTACTGCCAGCACAGATAGATGCATAGGTCTCAACCTCTTAAGAAGCCAATGTGGAACACAGACCTTAACAATGTGTGACAAATGGTCAAAATGTGGGACAGCCTATTTTCACACAGCGCAAAACGTACCATTGCCATGGATTGTGGTAGATACTTGCATTTCACATTCGCCACTTTAGATGTATTCTACCCCTGTCCTACCGCCAGGTCTGGGTCTGACAAAGGTGCCTAAAAAGGTACTTAAAACCAGGGCCCTCTACTTTGACAAGAATGTGCCATTTAAGACATCATGCCTTGGAACAGTTAAGACCAAAAGAATGCAAGATCTCACATCTTTAACCATGAAAAATAAAAACACACTAAGCTGAAGCACACATACCTATCCCAACATTTGGAAACCCTCACATTCATGCTAGTATCACTACAGCGTTGTGTACTTTGGAACAGATTTTTTTGCCATTAGTGTGCTATTTGGATTTTAAGGTAGGATCCCTACCTTAAAATCCAAATAGCACACTAATGGCAAAAAATCTGATCCAAAGTACACAAAGGCTGTAGTGATACTGGCATGAATAACAAGTTTCCAGTTGTGGAAACACTACTGGAAAAATGCCACTGAGTAAAGAAAGCAGAGCAGAGTGAAGGACAAAACCAGACTTGACAAAAATGCTGCTGTAAACCTGAGGCATTGACAAGAGAATTCAAGATAAAAAGGTTTCTGAATTAGAGGTTAGAATTAAAAAAATAGAACTTAATTAGAAAAATTGCCCATTTTCTAACGTCAACCAGCAGCACAATACAGTCACTTCAGTATTTTCCTTGAGTAGTTCAGCGTCTTGCCATTATGAAAAGACACTATATTTACACTAAAGTTCTACTAGAAAACAAATCTCGATACTTTAAAGCATCCCATTACTACAAAGATGCTCACTTTTGACATCCATCCACATACCTCTCAACCTTTTAGTGCAAGAAATCTGGACAAAGCCCAACATAATGTAAGCAGCACAACAAAAAGACACTAAATATTGTCTTATAAACTTAGAAAGTTGCTAGAACATGCTGTGTGTTGGCAATTACTGTCAGAGACATACTAGGGACAAACAGCACAAAAATACAGATGCTTTAAATATTGCTTTTATAAACTTAGAAATATTGCTAGAATAGAATCTGTCTTGGCAGTTACTATCAGAGACATACTAGGGGGACAAGCAGCACAAACAGAGACACTTTAAATATTACTGTTATAAACTTAGAAAGTTGCTAGAATAACAGGATCTGTGTTGGCACATAATTACTTTCAGACGTCAGACACATACAAAGGGGACAAGCAGTACAAAAATTGAGAAACTTTAAATATTCCTGTTATTCTAGCAACTTTCTAAGTTTATAACAGCATCTATTTTGGCATACAATTGCTTAATTTCTGTCAGACTTCATAGACATACTAGGGATAAGCATCACAAAAATACAGACACTAAATATTACTCTTATAAACTTAAAAAGTTACTAGAATAACATGATCTGTGCTAGCATACCAGTTCTCAAGGGAAATACCTGCAGCCATTGCAGCTAAAACACTTACCTCTGCCTAGATCCAGCCAGAGCACCAGCTCCAATAACCGAAGCCTCCAGCAGAAATAATCCACCATGGCGCAAACTTGATCCCTGTTGTCCAGCAACAGGCAGCAGCAAAATAAAATCTCAACCTTCTGACCGGCAACTGCTTCCGAGTTCCGATACATCAAGACTCCTCTCCTGACAGGCTAGTTTCCAAGTCTCAACCCCGACTACTCCCGATGTCTTCAATCCACAGCCTCTCCTTCCTTCTTCCCCAGTCCTCTTTCTGAGTTGTTGGGGACCTAAAACTTAAAATTCCTGATTCCTGGAAGCCTTTTTCAAGCCATTATTTGGGTGTGAAAAGGCTTTCCGGAACGTGATTGGCTTGTATTGGGGAGCTGTCATTGGCTCCCATCCTCCTAAGTCTCTCTACTTGATTGTCTCATAGACCGCGTTTGCGATTGGCTGTAAATGCGGTCTACGAGCCAATCAAAAACTTGAGAGCACAACCAACGTTGTGTAATGCTGAAGGGCAGCAGAGCTATACATTGGTTTGTATACCGCAATGCCAATTGGCAGTAATTGCGGTACACAAGCCAATCAAAATCCTTGTAGCGGAGCCACAGCTGTTCAGTGCTGAACAGCGGAACAGTGGCTTCGCTCGTCCTTAAATGCGGAGCGTTCTGCATAATCCGGAGCACTTGGATGCTCAGGATAGATGGAATTTTGTAAATAATTATATGTCATTTGTGAATAACAAATTAACTTATACAAGATGCTGGTGTTACAAATGTATTAGAACTGTATGTCATATAAGATGCTTGTGTTACAAATGTACTAGAACTGTATGTCATGTGTATATCAAACTGCTTTGTAGAGACGTTTGTGTTGAAAGGTATTTGTAAACTACTGTGTTTGAAATTTGACCACAGTGTGCCCTACTGGAAGAGAACATAAATATACCTGCACTAGTATAACTGTTTAACCTCAGTCCAGCAAACTTTAGAAAAATATTTGAAATGAAGTCACTTTATAGGCTAGGCCATAAAGATGAATGCAGCCAGAGACACAAAGTCTGTATTAGGAAGCTTTCTGTATTGTCTTTAGGGTGAGCTAATTACTAGTCTTGAAATGTGGAGAAATGCAATTGTTTTACAACTTGCAGCATCTGCCAAAGATCTGAGCAAAAGCTATTGTCTGTATATTTTTACAGGTAGATGCTAAATACTGCCCGCCTCAACAATGGGGGTTTTACCAGGGAACTAGAAGTCAGATGACTAAAGATGATATCATTTTACAAGCTATCCCAGCAGTAATATTTTAGATATTATTTTGAAAAATCTCTTAGTGAGACAGAGCATTCTGTCTTGGACTTGACAACAACAAAAAGAACAATTCACCACATCTGCCATGCTCTAATTAAGTTGCTATGATATAGTAACTCTCTGAGATTCAGTCAGGTATATAGTGAAGCTTAGTTTAGTTTTTGTTTTTCTTTATTTGTGTGAGCCTGTACGGTAGTGTTATTTTAAATATTTCCTGTGGTTTTGAACTCTGATGTTACTGTGAATATATATATTTAGTATTGTCTTGTTCTTTTATTTATTATTAAATATATTTAAACCTTTCATTGTGGCTGATCTGTGTAGATATATTTAGGTTTTGAGAGTACTTGCATATTTATTTGGTGACACTGTGGGCCACTCCTAATAGCCTTGCTCTTGGTCAAACTATCATTTGTATTAGTATTGATATTTCATAGTAAGATTGGACACCCTTTGTTAAGGGCCTTAAAATAGCCGATAAGGAAGTGACTGTTGGCAGGGGAAACTACCTTATAGTCTGGGCAGAAGGGGGCATAGCTAGTAAACCTGTGCCAGCCTTTCCCAGTTGTGTGTGTGCGTTTCTGTAAATCAAACCTCAAAGAGTATGTGTCAGCTACTTGGGCAAGGACACGAAAGCATTGGTTAGATAGAGAGGGTACCGGAAGTCTTGGCTTGGTCACTCAGCTGACATCTCAAATCTATAGCTGTGCCAGTGGCGAGTCTTACTGGGGATCTGGAGGAAGAGGGAGAAACCAGCCCCGGACTGACTATGGTCTCTGTGTGCTCTTAAGGGAAATCGCACTTGATGCAGATAGCTGCATCTTGTAATACTGTGTGTGTACCTGTCATCCTCCCAGTGAACGTCCTCCCACAGGTGAGAGTGGTGAGGATTGAGGCTCCTTGATTACTGGTACAGTGGTGGGTCGTCACACTTACATGTGAATCTTTGAGCATCAGTAACTGCAGATGGATACCTAATACTTGCCTATAAATCTTTGAGTATCAATAACTGTGGCTGGAATAACATTTGCACTAAATTTGTTGGCCAGGAAATCAGCTATTTCCTTTTGGTCAGGGTGGGCAATATGATTGTGTATTACCTTCAAACATTGCTGGGTATTAATTCTCAACTTCCTTTCATTGTTAAAGGAAGAAGTGCAGTTAAATTCTCTATGTCTTATCGGTTTTACAATAAATTTAGATTTGCTGTCCTGGAGCACATTAAACCTAATCCTCGTGATGGTGACATGAAGGTTTGCTTAGAAAATAAAGAACTGAGGTGGCAACTTAGGTTGCAAGCAACAAGTTTTCCTGGCATTAATGACCACATTTCCATTAAGCCTGTATTATTGATGAGATAGGCTAAATTGTAGCATACAAGATTATGTTTGCAATAATTTTTTCTATCTGCTTTTTATTTACAATTTTTACATTTTTTATATGCAGTTTTTTATGATATGCATTTTTTAGTAGTAGCAGTAGTGGTGGGTTACCTTTAAATAATTGTATTCCAATTAATTAGGAGCCATGATGAGTTTATATAAGGGTTAGGTCTGCAATTTGGTGTTATTCTGATTGAAGTCCTGTTTGTGCAAGGATGAAAGCACGCAATAAATTTTGTTGTTTTTAACTTTTGTGGTGGATCCTTTTGGAACCTGGTCCTTAGTATTATATTTTGAGTTGCTTCTGTAACACTACACTACTTCTGGTTTATTAACCAATTGCACAAAGGGAATGGCATTTGTTATGTCAAGGAAGTTTGGGGCATGCCCAGCCAGTGGCACTGTGCATCGGTCATTTTTCTGATGGATAACCAAAGTCCCCCATTGGAAAGGTGTTGGAGTTAATGGGGATTTCAGCTAATGTGTTGATAGCAAGCTAGCTAGTAATTAGTCTTGTTTAGGGTTATTTGCACATCTAGGAGTTGAATTTTATTGTCTTTAGTAATCTTTAGTGAGGTGATAGCATCCTTAACAAATACTGATACTCCCACAAAGTTGCCAGTCTGTCTGTTGATAGGCTTTTAACCCAGTAATAGAAGTAGTTTTGAAACTGTCTCTCTTTAACTACATATATGAATGTGTTTGAGTTGCAGGACAGCCTCAAGTTTGGGAATTTCTTTCAGGCTGCTAGTGTTGAGTAGAGCCATATTAATGTGTGTCAAGTTAGAATTTAGTAGGTTGAAATGTCCAGCAGATGGACTCTGTAAAAAAAAGGCAATATAGAGCAGCAATAACTTTAGTTAGACAGCAGAGTAACAAAGGTGTAGACCATCCCTGGTAAAGCAAGAAGTCTTGCCAGCCATCTTGTCCCAAGCTGACACATAATGGCTCCTTCTCAAATGATACCAAGTGCATAGTTAATTAAAGCAATTTATCTTATCTTTAAATGTCTGCATTATTCTGTGTGATAGCAAAATACATCCAAAACCAGTTAATAGGTTCCTAGGTGTTTACTAGGTTAACAACCATAAGGGGCTCTTTAATCCTTGCCATGCATCCCAAATCTCTGATAAGTTCTGATACCCTTGATGAGTGTAAGCATGCAGTATCTTTCCTGCCTTGGACACATTCATAGTGAGCTCAGTCATATTCTGTTACTTGTCCCTCAAGGTAGGCAGCATTAGATCATAAACACCCACATAGACCACTATCAGGTCATAAACAAATTTGTCAAGATGGAGGGTTATATGAGCGCTTGTTACTTCCTGGATCCAGAAAGATAGCTGTCACCCTGATCTAAAACTGCCTGGTGATACTGTGGTCTTGTATGCCTGACAAAAGAGTCACTAATTACTGTGTGTAGATGCAGTCTCAATGGGCCATAAGGGCTTGGAGTCTGCACCTTAATAAATCTTAAAGGTATATGTGCAGGCTGTGGGTGTGCTGTTGTGTGAACTAATAGCTGAGGTTTCTTACTCCTTAGTGTTGGGAGGCTTGGACAGTGTTGTCTTCACCTCACTGTAAGATGATTTAGTGGAGTTGCTTTGTGCTGTGTGTGTGTGTGTGTGTGTGTGTGTGTGTGTGTGTGTGTTGTGCTTATGAAATATGTTCTTACTTGAGAAGGTGATCTCCAAGTTCACTAAAAATTGGTACCTCTAAAATATTAAATCGCTCTGAGGTAGGAGTACAGAGTTTTCAGTAAGTTTGAGAGTTACTACACTGCCTCAAAATACATAGTGCTGTCAGACTGGCTAAACAGGATCCAGTGCTGGGATCTAGACACTGGCTCCAGATAGTTTTCTTGCCTTTGACACAGTAAAAAAAGATTTAAATTTCCCAGGTCTTCATATGCCTTTTCTTCCCTAGTTAAAGGCTAACATATCTGGCAGCTTAGATGTTTGGGCTTACAAATGGTCCTTCTAAGGCCAGTCTGAATCCAGGCATCTGCTCAGGTGTTAAGATTCCATATATTCTTTTGTATTTGGCTTCATCTCTGCATTAGCATGGTATAGAGTCAGACCTCTGTTTGTTCTCGGAAAAAAGCTGACCCTTACTTCCTCCCAGTGTTCAGATGTGCCAGACAAGAGTGTGTTCAAGGCATGTAGGTCTGTGTTTCTGGACCCTTGTTTGGATGTATGATCTGTGTGTAAATCTCTAGGCATTACTGAGAAAGAGGAAACCTCCTTGCCATCCCCCAGGTTGCCTATATTTAGTGATAGCCTTGGAGGGAGGGATTTTCTGTCCCTACTGTTGCTTGCAACAAGCCTACATGACTCTGGACAAATCTCCTTGAGTGAAACTCCCGATATTTCACATTTTTGTTTTGTTCTTTTTTTTGTTTGTTGTTAATACATTTTGTTGATCAGGTAAGACCCCCTAGACATACTTGTCTGTTTTCAGGCATGACCCAGCAGTACTGTTTGGTTCCATGACTTGCTCAGAGTTGCGCACAGTAGGAAAATGGAGGTGGAAGTACAACGGCTCAGAGCCATAGTCCTCTGCACTACCAGACAATATGGCTCAAAATTGGGAGAGCCCTAATATGGTTGGCTTTGTACATAAGTCAAGCCATATTTTGTGGTTACCAAGTGATTCATTGTGTAGGAAGGGAATCCTCATCCAGATGAGATTTTGGTGGCAACTTCCTTGAAACAGTTGAGCCTCTGAACAGAGTCTATAGCTCTGAATATCAGATATTCTTATTCTGTACTGACAGGCCATTGCATTATCAGGTATGGTGTATTCTACTTTGTGCACTTTTTGTTGGACAAAGCCTCTGAAAGTATCAAAGCTGTGATGCACTCTGAAATAAAAAAAGACTCCCAGAGTCCAAGTAACTGTATCTTTCACCATCAGCTTGTTTATGGTGTATGTGTTTGTGTTTGATTATACTGCAGAGGGAACTCCATTATCTGACCTGGCACTACAGCATGCAGGCATTCCTAGTTTCATGTTGCATCCTTTACAGAGGAGATCTAGGCCGCATTGCTGACTGGCACTGAAGGAAAAAGGACAGTTAACTGTTTGCTACAGGCATGCCCTTCCACCCATTAAATCCAAGAGGAACTTTTGGAGGCCCTAATTCCATAGGTAGTTGCAGCAGCGGCTCAATGGCCTTCAGTCCCCATTGTGACTAGAGCTTAGGCCCACATATTTTATTGCAGGGATCCTCTTTGAAACTGTGGAGAGAAGGAAACCCAATTTTTGTGGTCTCCTATAGCAATTCCAACTGCTATAGCCTGACCCTTTTGTAATCAAGGAGGAGAATGCGGAATGATGTTTTGCCACCAAATAGTATGACTGTCCATTTCTGCAGCTAATTAGATAAGGAAGGGCTGTGCCTTGAAATACTGTTACCCCCCCCCGCAGTCAAAAGTGGCTTCATGTTGAGAGTTAAGTCATCACATACAACAAGAGACTCATCCAGTGTCTCTCTGAACTGCAGTGAACCAGTGCTATTCCAGATACTTTTTACTTCACAAGAAAACATGTGATGTACACGCTGATTTGGAACTCATCAATCTAAGGTCATTTAGTAAGGGAAAACTTTTGTATGGTCAACATCCAGTCCATCATTTCGCTCCTGGCCTATGGAGACTGGATGATATGGGACCAGAGGGACCTTCATTGTCATGCGGCAGCTAGTAATTTTTAGTATTGGACCCTGATGTTCAGTCCATTTTTGGTACCAAATCTTTACATTGTATGCACTGATAATGGAGAAACAGATTCAGTCCATGTAGATATTAACTTCCTGATTGTCTTCTGTTCATTTACAACTTCTTCAGCTGGATCAAGGTAAAGATTCTGTGCATTGTTATCCATTTCCATAGTATAATGTGCAGCATGATCAAGTCACGGCAGTCTCTCTTATATGAACAGTCCCTTTCTAGTATGACACCTGAGTACTCTCTTTAATGAATGCCTTCCCTCCTTATAAGACCCTTATTCTCAGGTAAACTTCAGCAGCTCATGGCTTCTAGGGTTCAGAGTGGCTGTTGTACCTGTGGTAGCCCCAGTTAGTCATTACAATTGAGTGATTCAGTAGTTATTCAAGGCAGTACATCCTGGATTTTTAGGATGCTCAGATCAGCCTTTCTGGAACATGCAGTAAAGCCACTGCACTAGCGGACACATTTTCTGCACATTCTGCATACCATCCATGTTTTAATCCATTGCCATCTGTCCAGAAAACCACAGATATCTATGGGATGGTTTGTGAATCCATTTTCTGCACTACTCAGTAAATGATCCATTTTGTCAAGTGGAGCAACTACTCTCCACATCAGTGCATTATGCACACCTGAGTGTGCTTTTGACATAGCAGTAATGTACTACATAAGCAAGAATACTGGAATGGGTGCCTGGCAAAACTGCAAAGGGTTTGCAAGGATGTAGAAATATGGCTGACTGTTGTGCAACTGTTGCTTTAAACAGTTTATCTCCGGCAATCTCATCTGGCAGACATTTGTGCTGTCTGTTCTTTATAGAGGGGAGTGAAGTATAAGATCTTTTTGCAGCTCGATCCATTGCAGATTATAGGAACATCTACCTAATTCACACAGACACATCCTTGCAAGATGTAATTTTTTTTAGCAATTCAGTGAACCAAGGATGGTCTTTATGCATACACTCAGTATCTCTGCCCCCTGGTCTCCACAAACCCCAGAGGGAGAGAACTGAAATTATATTGATAGTTCTACTCTTCTGGCTGAGGCAATTGTGGTGCCCTACACTGCTACAGGACTCTGTTCTCTCAAATGTTTCTCCTAGCAGACAGGTTCCGGCTATTTGACCCAGTTCATTAGTTGGTGAATGTAGTGCAACAGGTATCACATATGCTTCTACTGCAGAAGTCTATGGGTTCTGTTCTCACACCAGGTAGCTGGATTGCTGACACTACAGTTCAGCATAACGTGTCTGTGTGTGTGTGTGGGGGGGGGAAGGGGGTGTCTTGGGCTCCTGATTGTGCCTTCCTTTGCATAAAATGTTAAACTGAGGCCCCATCTACTTGAGCTGATGGTAGCGTGGATGTAAAAGATCCCACAGCACCTATCAAAAAGAGCAGGGGTCCTTTAAATGTACCATAGACATCATACATTAATGCCAAAATTAGCTAATTTTAACAGTTATCAAATAAATTAAAAATACAAGAAATAAATACATAAATTAAACAAGTAACTTACTTCATTAAAACTATGAGTTAAACATATCAGCCTTTGTAGCCCTCCCACTATTTTTGCCAGAACCATAATCTTATTTTTGACATTATCTCCGCCAAATTTTATGATATAGTATCTCCTCGAATCTTGCTTTCCAAGTATTGAACAGCACTCCAAATAAAATTTTATCCATCTTTTCTACATATTTTACCACCTTTCCTTTTGATTATATATTGTCATTTTCACATCTAGATCCTCAACCCTTTTGACACCACTCAACTTAAATTCACAAAAAACTTTTACCACATTTCTCTAACTCTCATACAATACAAAAAGAGATGCTCTGTGTCTTAATTCATTACAAAATAAACAATCTTTGAGACATAACTTTATGTACCAAATTCCATTTAACTAGCAAATTATTTACACCGAATCACCATAAAATGTCCTGACACTCCAATACATTAACAATTCTCTTTTTCCTTGCCTTAATGGTGTTAATCACTTCCTCAATTTACAATACACCACCTCCTTACAATATCCTCACCTCATACCACCCCTTTCTAGAATCTTTAATGTCTCTAACATTGAACCACTGTAGCTTTAATTTGATACTCATGAATTTCTTTGTTTTTAATGTTTTTATTTTTTTTCCCTTTATCTACAATTTTCCATATTTTGATTCCATAATTCTTATAAAAAAACTCTATCTTTACGCCTAAAAACACTCAATATATGCAATTTCAGGGATGCAGCATACACAACTGGATTAATAAACCCCAAACCTCCTGCATCTTTTTTTTAATATAGCACTTACCTCTTCACTGGGTTCACTCTAGAACCCCAAAAAACAATACAAAAAATATAGCTCGCAAAAGTTATTTTTTTAAACTTGGCAAAATATATGTTTTGCCTGAATATCCAATTTTTCAGTAAATCACTGAATTAATTAATGATACTTTCTTCTTCTATGATAACCTAAAACATTTCCATATCCTTCCAGTTTTTCTAATTTTCCATATCACTCCATTCCATAGTTCTTCAATAACCTCACTTTTCCCAAACTTGGTACCTAACAAATTATTATTTTAACTGAACACAACCCTCTGTAATGAACATTCTTTTTCTAAACCACAACTCTATCTTCAGTTTCAAACCTACGTTCTATTTCACCAGCACCTTTCAACATCCCCCTCATCCACAATTTGTTCTTAGAAATCATCACAATATCATCTGCATAAGTAATGCAGTGTAGAACACAAACTACTCCTTTCATTAGATACCTTCCTCTTGCCCATGCAATCTGCAGTTTTAGTCCCACTGCATTCATTATTAATGCAAATAACATTTCACTCATATGGCATCCTTGCCTCACCCTTCTCTCCATCACAATAATTTAACTGAAGTAGCCACTTACTGCAACTTTCACAGTAGCATTCCTATAAACTGACTTTATCACATTTACTAACCTCCTCTTATAATGTATTCTTATAAAATACTCCACAAACAATCCTGCTCTAAACAATCCAATGCTTTACTAGTAAGTCCCACCATCAAACGTCCTTATTTATTTATTTATATAACGTTTGTTTAATGGGAAAGTCTGACTTGAAATGAGCCAATTTTCAGTGGGGGCCCAGGGAGAAATGCTCCAGTTGCATGTCTTTGTAATGTGGAAGGAAACTGGAGCACCTGGAGGAAACCCACATGAACGCAGACAGGACATGCAGACTCCACACAGAAGGCACCCCAGCCAAGAATCGAAACTGAGAACCTCTTACTGTGAGATGACAATGCAACCGCTACACTACTGTGCCATCCAATCCATATTTAATATATCATCCACCACTTCTCTTACTAAAATCAATAATTCCCAGCTGTCTCTACTCTTCACACCAAAACCACTGTCTCAAAATACCCTCCACAAAATATTGTTAACCTAATCTGTACAATCATCATATTTTATAATGTATATTATTAAGTGCAATAGGTCTCTAATTCTTTAAGTCCTTATTCACCCTTTTGTCCATATAAATATAATAACTTGTTCACATATCTCCTTATTAATCTCTTCTTTCACCATCCATTCATTACAAACCTTCAGTAATGTTTTTCCATACCTCCAAATTGTTATACGCTTCATATCCCATGCCATCCATCCCATATACAGACTCTGTATTTAATTTACTTAACAAGTAATATAATTCCTGCATCTTAATATTCCCTTCTAGTTTGTAGAGAACTTTCTCAGAAAAAACTTTTAATGTTCAGTTTTATTCTTATATAACCCTCTTTTTTATACATTCTTCCAACATATGTTCTGACAAAATTTCCTTGTCTGAATTACTCTCACTATCCTTATTTTAAGATTCTCTTATAATGCTAACATTATTCTTATCCACCTTTGCCAAAAAGCAAAGTCTTTCTTTTCTCCTTTTCAGATATTTCTGCCTGTATAGTAACTCTTAAAATTTATTTTTCTATTTCTTTCAAAAATCTCTTTCACTTTTATTAAACTTCTATTTTCGCCAAATGACTCAACATCTCATTACACATCTTACAGTATGCATCCTTATCATCTACTTCTCTCTGTCATTTCAAACTCCAAATACACTTTTTATACTTCTTAAATGCTAACCAGCAATCTGTGCATGGTAATTAATTCTCATAGATTATTGCTCTACATGTAACATCTACATCTTCATCTCCTCCTCAAATACCTCTCTATCACAATACTTCAATACCAAACACTTAATTCCCTGCCTCTCTCTAATTTAAATTTTCTCCACATTCCAACCAAATTGCTGCATGATCAGAAAACCCATTTTCCGAAACACACCCCCACCAACCTCATACTGTCTACATCATAAAGTAATCACTCAGTCCTTTTATGTCCTCTTCTGTTTGTCCATAAACTTTCCCAATTAACTTACTACACAACACTTCATAACATCCGTTAATTTCCTCACATGTATTCCATTTTTTTCTCACCTTTCCTTAAACAATTAAAATCTCCCTTTAATAGCACTGTCATATTAACACATAAGGTGGTGGTTCGGTGAGCCGTGTCTTCTGCTCCTTGTAAAGTATTACCTATAAAATATTACAAATAACCACCCAGTGCATATTTTAATCATTGAATTACATTACATTGGAATGTAATTCCCCTTATCTAGCTGCACTTGAGAATGAACAACTGCAATGTAGATCGATGTTTCAGTACTAAGTGCTTATTAACTGCTGCTGCAGGTAGAACTTTGTCTTTTAGAACAATTGTTCGTTTCAGTTAGTGTAGAAATGATCCGCAATGAGCGATCATTCTAAAAAGCAAACTTTTAGTGGACAACAGTTGATGAACGAACATGTCAGCCAGGTACTGATAATATTTCAGTGCGGTTAGTTTAAAAGTGTATCCTGCGTGGAAGGCATTGGTCAGAATGCAGGTGTCCTGTAGGGTTCTCATGCTTACCAATAGCTCATCAGAGGCTCTTAGAATGAAAAGTCCTAATAAAATAGCAGCACGCATGAATTTACTAAAGGGTACGAAGTCGGAAACACAAATGCCTGTCAGCATTTCTTGTTATTACTGAATCTATTTTGTCAGGAAAAAAAAATCAACTAATGAAAAATGGACCAGAAAAAATGGGCAACGATACAGATACAGGACATTCAGCGAGAGTCTGCACAGTTATGGAGTATGTCCGAAAAAAAACTGTATGCAATGCAAACATCAGAACAGGACCTTCCCGAGAAACTGCCTACTCAGGCACACAGCTCAGTATACGCTATACATATTGGCACATACATAAAAACTATTTTTTATAAAAAACATGACAGTTAACCAGCATAACTAGTTTGAGAAACAGCACAGATTTACAATTATAAAATGTATTATCTGTGGAAAGACGCTTTGAAAAAAGATGCAGGAATGTAGATAGATTCAGCCAAGCCATATGTGCAATAGCAGCAAGATAGGAACACAAAGATAAAGCGCATTTGGGATCAGGAGCCAAAGCAGCATTGGAACAGAAGGTATACAGGGTTTGCTAGAAAATTGACACTGAGGGAGGGAATTTGAGTGACGTGTTACAATAGGTGTTACTATGCTGTGCTTATCTTGGACCCGAATTTTAAACGCTGGGACTATCCCTTTAAGAGTTAGCAAAATCAGCTGAAGATCACCAAATGAAAACTCTGGACACTTGGCCACTTCTTACATGTAAGCCTCCTCTTGCATGGTAGCAGATGGCTGCTAAGACCACCATCTCTCTCCTCCCTTGGTGATCTAAGCAGCAAAGCTGCTTCATTCTCATCTCCCAGCCACTGGTCTTTCAGTGTCTGAGTTGCTAGTTGAGCTCAGGACATCTAAGTTATAATTAGAGTTTTATCAATCTACAACACAGAGATGGGTTGTTTAGATTAATTTTCTGCTTTTTTTAATTGCTTGAATTTCTACCTGTCTTTTTCAACAGTACATGGGGAATTCTGTAGACTTCACTACTGACACTGATACACAAGGAACAACTTCTGTAGCAAATTACTAGGCAGTCTGTCAAGATTTTAACTTGAAAAACTCAGATCTGCTCAACTACTTGCGGAGGTGCCCTTGAGACACCTATTTTTGATTTCTTTTTGGACACTTCTCTGAATACAACTGGTGGGGAAAAAATCACAAACACAGTACGCACAGCTGTTATGATATGTCCTGAACAAATGTCTTCAGCAACTTTTCATCTCGCATATGAACAGCAGACCACCTTGACTGCTCGCAATGCTTCACAACTACGCCTTCTTTATTTTTCTATGAGAAACTTTGCTGTATTCTCACTCTGTTCCCATATTTCAAGGAAGAGAGGCATCTTGCTCACTGTTCATAGAAACACTTTGGTTTGTAGTCATTTTTTGTTTTAATCTGTCTTGTAAATGATACAAATGATCAAGTATTAACAAGTAAGTAGATTAAGGAATTTTACTATCTTATTTCATTTATTAACTGATGTATTTAATTTTTAGGCTCTAGACATTTTTATAAATGAAACAAAAAGTCATAAAGATTAATAAAAACAGAAACAAAACTGTTCTACAGGCAGGGATACACAAATAAGTGGACAGTTTTAAAAATCATAGAAAAAAATAGAGGCCACCAATTCACACAACCGAATCAGGGAAGATAGATGATTCATAGGTTCATACTAGGCTAACTGTCCTTATGGACCATTTTAAGCCTAGCCAATTACCCCATGTAAGAATCAAACCCTGCACCTTGGGTGTAAGGTAATCTGAGGTGCTTGCTGGGAACTAGAACACCAGCAACTGCTTAATACAGGCAGAGAGTACTATAAGTTTCAGAATGTTAAACATGCATCTAGAGGTCGATGACAGCCAGAGCAGATTGTGCAAAACAGGAGTTATATAGTATATATCAGGTGTCCCAGACAGTAGCCTAGCTAGTGAATGCTGCACTTCCTGAAGCCAAACCAGGAGCCTATCCATAGGTCCAGGATAGAGCTCATTGTAGTAATCTAGGTGAGGTGATACCAGTGCATGGACCAATATTGCCGAATCTAAAAAACAAAATCTTGCAAGGTTCTGTAGTGGGGTCACAGTGTTAGTACCTTCAAATGTTTACTATATGTCCTAGACATACAGTATCTTATGAGAATATGTTATGTTCCGTAACATTTGTAATATGGAAATCATGTTATGTTAGATGGAGTTTTCTCCCTGTGTCTTCACTGATAAGGAACTTTGCCCAGTCTGTCTTTCCCAGTAAGCACATACAAATAAATAAAATAATTTTGTGACCTAGAATGTATTCTTAAGTGGGATATATGATATATTGATGCCTAAAGCCTCGCCCTACAGTATCAGCTTGTCATTGTGCAGTACTCCCATATAACTGACAAAGGACACAGATACTAATCAGTTACTTCCAGAGATTAAGGGGGTAGAGGAGGTGGGGCTGAAATTAGTGAGCAGTGACATTCACTAGCATCACCTCAGTCTTAACTGGATGGAGCTTAAGACAGTTGTGAGACATCTACTGAAGAATGGAGTCCAAGCTGTCTTCAAGACTTGTAAAATCTGGCACTGACTCCTGAGTGTAGGAGAGGTAGTCATCTTAAGAGTAAAAACTAATACTTCTCCCCTCAGTGATCTCACTAAGTGGCATCATATATACTTTTAACAAAAGAGTGGCTAAGACATGAGCTCTAGTGCTCCTCACATTCCAAAGAAAGAAACAGAGGAATTAACTCCTGAAACCACCCGCTTGAAGTATCCTGAGAAGTAAGATATGAACCACTCAAGAAAAGTGTCACACTGCAGAAGAACTTTAGGTGCTCAATGAAGGAGCCCATTGCTCATAGTGTTAAATGCCACTGAGAGACTAGGATATCATATAACCACTGAGACATCTAAGGTGGCCATTTGTTGATTAAAGTTCTTCCAGTGTGAAAATGCAAGCACAGAAAAAAAAAAAACAGTAAAAGTTACCTGTCTGGGCAAAATTCAGATTTGGTCAAGTTATTATTTTCCTGGATGCCAGCAAACAAGAAATTTGGAGAACTAAGATAAAACTGAGCAGAGAAGAAGAAGAAGACAAGACTGTCTGGGAAGAATGTTGCAGCTGTTCAGAAATAAGCTGTTCAGGTTTTAACTTTGGCAGTAAAGATTACTTCCAGTAATTTTGAGGAAAAAATAAATCAGATACACTCAGAGGTGTTTAAAATAAGTGAAACCGTGAAGAAATGTATAAAGTAGATAAACAAAAGGCTGGATGAAAATTGAAGAAGCTTTAACTAGCTATTCAAATGAACTGATAAAATTGCAGAAGCTGAAATAAAAGAAAAGGCTGGCTGGGCATGAGGTTTCCCCATAAGATGTGTTTTAAAATAATGGAATTAGAAGACAAGCACTTAGAGAAAACCTGAGATTTTCTGCTGTACCACAGAAAGCAGAAGCAGACTGCATTAATTTTATGAAAGTACAAATAAGTAACTGAATTGGCATCACAGACCAGAATTTGTTAATTGACAGGGACATCATGTATATGCTCCAAATCTGGCCAAGAGAAACCAGCCAAGACCTATATTTGTAAATATACAATCATATCAGCAAAAGTATCGCTTTCCACAAAATTGTGGCAGAAGGGAAACTTATTAAAATTTGGGGACTATAGACTGTTTGTGAAAAATATTATTCACTGTACATCAGATAGAATAGAAGTAAATTTATCTGGCAATCAGAGAATGTCAGGTTACAGGTGTGATATTCATTTTTCTTTAGAATAATTTATCCTGGAGGATTAAAGGCATTTTTGGATGCAGAACAGTTACAGGAGGAAAAAGTTTAGCCATCAAGCAGAAGGGACTCTGCTTCTCATTCTTCAGACAGTAACAAAGCCCAAAAAAGAGACTTTTCTATTTCTCCAAAGTAAAATGTTTGAGTGACAACAAAAAGAGGTGATTAGAAGAATCAGGAGTACCTTTTTCTTTGCTCAAACAAGTTTTTATTATTTTTCAATCAGAAGTACTTTTGATCACAGCTAGAAACCGGTGTTGGGAGATTAAGAGGATCAGGAAGAAGATCAGCAACATTGTGAAATTAATAAATAAAGCATCAATATCATTGGACATAAAAATATACATGTGAAATATGGCTTTATAAGAAAAGGACGTGGCTGAAAAAGACTGGAATTTTTGTTCACTGTCTTTAAACTGGTCTGTAAACCATTAAGCACATACTATACTTTGCCAGTAATGTTAACAGGGACCCTGAAGGGACTAAAGAAGCACCTGTAAGTAAAATAGTTTTTTGTTCATACTAATATTTGTATAAAATGTTATGATGTAACTTGCATGTTATATTGTAAAGCAGTTTTGTATAGTGTGCAATCATGCATTTTCTAAATATGAGTTAGGTGAGTCTTATTAATGACTGCTGTATATCTTAAAAATAGTAAAGCAAAAAAGTTATGTTTTAAATTGTAAGCTACCCAGGCTTTACATTGTAACAAGGTAAAGGCTGGACAAAAGTAAATTAAAATCAATGCTATTGTGAGCTTGGGCTGCCGGAATGGGGAATTTAAAAGTGAATTGATCACATTAAATATAGAATTAAGATACTTTACCTTGCTTTTATAGATCCAGATATATTTAGATTAATGTTCCTGGTCTAAACTGTAGACTAGATTTTGTAGCCAAATACATTTGAAAAATAAGTTAAAATGATAAAGGGCATGGAAAATGGTAGTTCTTTCTTGTGTTTTCAAAGTTCTTAGCTTTTTTCCATTAACAAAGGCTTTCAGTGGGAGACAAGAAGGCTACAAGTGCAAATAATTAATTGTGGGGGACTGAAAAGAATAAAATTTATAAAGATTCTTTCAAGTGCATGAAAAAGTCAGTAGCTGTTTGAGAAGTCTGCTGTTGCAAACAATTAACCATGAGAGGTCTGAATACTGTCTGCTGTGTGAATTGCAAAAGGTACATTGTAATTAATATTTATATTTAACGGTATACTGGCTAGCAGTTCAGTGAAAAAATAAAAGTTTGAAACTGTGAAGAAGTGAATATGTTATAGAAGCAGTTGTCTCGACAGTTACCTTAGTACTTTAATATATTTAATGTGGCCGTGAACAATTTTATTTATTTAAAAGTAGCCAGCTTACATTTTTAGGGCTAAAAGTTAATCTTGACTGAAAGCATAAAATATGTTTTTCACATCTGCAAGGGGAAGAGAGATAAGAAAAGAAGAGATAGCAATCAGTGTAAGGGGAAACACAGTTTTTAACATGCTTAAGCACAGGTAACCATAATTTTAGATTAGGTAATGCCTGTGGGGATAGCATCTGATTTGGGGCAACTGCTCATCAATGGAGAGGTAACCCTCATTTGTTGAAAATGTACATAGTTTTGTGAGTTTGTTCTAAGTTAAAAGGAGATGGGTTTCTGAAAATGTATGTGTTTTTTTTGTTTTTTGTTTGAGTGTTTTCATAGAGAAAACGTCATGAAAATATGACATGGAGTCTATAAGCACTAAAAGAATGGCAAATGTGATGTCAACATTGATAGATATGGATCAGTGTGGAGGGGAGGCAAACATTTGATAACATTAATAGAACAATGATGATCTAGTGGGAAGCAGCATGCAAGGAAATACCACTGTTGGTGGTGGTGGGTCTTGATGCAGAGAAAGCATTCTACAGAGTAAGCTGTGATTTTTATGAGAAGGGCAATGGAAGCATTTGCATTCCCTGATAAAATTATATGGTTGATTAGGAGAATATATGCAAGATCGTAGATGAAAATTTAAGTGGAATTTTTCTCTGATGAGTTATGTTTGAGCAAAGGAACCAGGCAGGGGTGTCCTCTTATTTGCATTATATTTAGAACTACTTGCAAAGAAAATAAGGGGCTCAGAAATTCAAGGATATGATTGGTATGGTAGTCAAGAAAAGTTGGCTTTATTTGAATATCCCATTATGTTATACTTGATTAAACCAGAAAGGAACATTTCAGTGTTGTGGAACATTCTAAGACATTTTGAAGTCTTTATGGGATACAAAATTAATGAAGATAAAATAAAGGCAATAGCTGTAAACTAGGCACCCACATGCAAATTGGTTCAGCAACACCCATATTTATGGGGACATGATAAAAGGAAGTACTTAGGAGTATGAATTAAAAAGGATTCTGTTATGGCAGCTAAGGATATATGGGAAGAGACTAAATAAAAGATAATGCAACAACTGAGAAATTGGAAACTCTGTTTTATGGATATGGCTAGCAAGAAACAAGCAGTTATAATGTTTTTAGTCCCTTTATTTTTATACATCGGTCAAGCATATTTTTATCAACCAGAGCATAAGTTGTTGATAGTTATAAAAGAGTTGAATGAGTTTATCTGGGAGGGGTAGAGGGCAAGAGTTAAGTGAGATAAGTTGATCCTTCCAAAAACACAACATGGTTTAGGATCACCTGATTCGAAGGGGTATTTTAGAGCTACACAGTCAGAACTGTTATACATAGCAGAAGCATAAGGCTATAATTCAAAGAGGATGATGAAATGGGGGAGCTCAAGAAATGAGGAGATACTGGGATTTTGGATTCAGATCCTTATGGAAAATAACAATAACCATACAGGATATTACATTCATAAAGTAGCAGAAAGTATTCTAAGAACTAAGCCAGCATGGGGATGGAGAAAGGAGATTCTTCTGATAGGGATGACTGCAGTTAGGGATACAGAGAAAAGGCAAGAGGGGGATGGAATTTACTGGAGAAAACTAATGATGGAACCAAGGTATTGGAAGCAAATAATTAGAGAGGGGATGGTAATAGAATGGGAAGAGGCCAAGAACTCATTAGACTACAGGCTAGAGACTGCCTTCCCTATCAAGGATTGATATTAGAGCACAGTCAATGAGAAAGAAATAGGGGATCCTAAGTGAAAGACCAGCACTGGTACAGGTTGTAGTAGAATCTAGAACAGAAGCTGCTGTTAAAAAAAGGATAATTAATGGGTTTATCATATTATCAAATGGTCATTTTTCACAAATCTCCATTCTTTGAACTGACAACATCAAACATTCACTTAAGCCAAAGTGAACATCAGCAATGATCTAACACAGGGAATAGCATTACTTGGCCATCATTGCCAACATCAGGAAATTTGCCCTTTTCTCCACTGTAGTGCAGTCTTAGAGTTGGTATATATAGGTAGGGGGATGTGGGGGTGCAGCCCCCCACCTGGGTGGGTTTGACATAGTGTGATATATGTTACGGTCCCAGTGTTGGTTACCTAATTCCATTCCTTGTGTTGTCCATTCACTGATGTGAATGTTCTCTTAAGTGAACATTCTCTGTTGTTAGTTCAACAAATGGTGGTTCGCAGAACTAACCAATTGATATGACATAGACCCATAATTAGTAGAGCAAATAAAATATTGCATAACTATAGAAATTAATTGGATGAGGTTATAAAGGATTGGGAAGGGAGACTGGATAAACAATTCACAAAGAAACAATGGGGGATATATGTATGGCTCCCATATATGCAACAAACTCTAGAAGATTTACAGTCTATTTGTGGATGACTGCATAGGTATTTTTATACCCCAAGCAGACTCCAAAGAATGTTTTTCCAGAGGTAGATTGTAAATGTTGGAGGTGTGCTGGGCACGAAAGATGTAATTGGGAACATATTTCTTCAAAGTGTAATGAGTTGACAGACTTTAAAAATTCCTTACAAACTACTCTAGCAGAGATACTGAGTGAGCAAATTGTTGTAACTAAGGAAATTATTTATTGAGCTGTGATACAGGATAAAAATTGCCTAGACATATTAAGACCTTGCTGAGTTTAAGTCTAGTGACTGCCTAAAAAGCAGTTGCTAGAAAATGGAAATGAAAGTCTAAACACATTGTAGTAGAAGTAGTGAATATATTAACAGAGATAAAGTTACTAATGGGATCTTTAGGAAAGGGTATGAGCAAATTACATAGAGAAAATGGGAATTGTGAGAACAATACGTACAGAAAAATGTTTTGGAGGAGGAATGAGGTTTAAGAGGAGGCAAGAATTGAATGAGCTTTATAATGTTTGATTGAGAATGATTGGCTAGATTATAAATGAAGTATAATGCTTGGAAATCTAAATGTCACTATGGTTTGTTTTCATTTATATAAAGGAGTGATTGCCTGTGCCATAAGTGATAATTTCATAAAGATATTTCTTGTTTAAAAAAAAGAAAAATATGACGTGTTCAAATGGAGATGCAAAGGAACAACCGCATAAGATATCAGCCTGCCAGACATGAATGTGTGCATGCATGCTCAAAGTTGGAAAGATACTTTCAAAAAAACTAGTTTGTGTAAGAGGTGGGAGTAATAGCTTTCATCATAATGGCTACTATGTCCCTATTATCATGGAACGTAAATGGCCTTACTGGTGTAGACAAAAAGCAAAAAGTATCGACTTATATTAAGACGTATAAGATGCAAATAGCAGTACTGTAGGAGACACTTTTGTGTGAGGATAAATATGATAGAGAGGAAAAAAAATGCCTGAGGAACTTAAAAACGTTTTCCAGTTAAATATATCATTTATTATGGTGGGAGGTTTTTACTGCAATTTGAGAAGGGAGAAGAGGAAGTAATGTGACATTAAATTAATAAGAGAAGTTATAAGACATGGAGAGTTAAAACAGGGCAAAACAGAGAATGGACATATGAAAGCGGGTACCTTTAGAAGTGAAATAGATTATATGCTCTATTCAAAATATGTGAAATAACAACAGGTGGAATAGAAATGGCTGACTTTTCAGATCATAGAGTGGTATGGCCTAGATGAAAGAGAAGTAATGTAAGAAGGTAAAGGAATGAAAAGATTGACTGAAGACATTGCTAAAGCAGATGATATGAAAAGGGAGTATATGCAACAATGACAGGTCATTATGAAAACTGGATAGATTGGTGGAGTACTTAAAAAGGAGAATATAAGAAAGTATTTTTGTATAAAAAGAGTAAACAAAAAGGACTAGATAAAATTATGTGAGAAACAAGTAGAGCAACTTGGTGATAGAATTAGAGCAATAGATAGAAGGCTGTATAAAAAATAGATAATATGTTGTTTATACAAAGGCTTTTTAATGATAAAAAGAAAAAGTTTTGACATTTATGTGAAAAGAAGTAAAAATAAAAGAAAGAAGAATGAATGTAATGCAGAGAGAAATACAGTAGGGAGCTGATTTTCCAAAACATCAGTTATATGAATGCAGCCTTCCAAAGTTTTCTGGTAGGAAAAATCATAAAGTCTGAATATGTAGGCATTGTACGTATTTGTTTCTGCATGTTTTTTGAGCTTGAAGCTGCTCATGTGTGAAAAATATTCTTTATTGTCCAAAGGAATAGCTGAATGGCTGAAAAGTGTATTCCCTGGGTGCGGAAAAAGCAAGATTTTAGAAGTTTTTTATCCGGTTCAATGTATGTTTGATTATCCGAACTACCTTAGGCCCCAAATAGTTTGGATAATTGACTCTCTACTGTAATAGAAATGGTGGAAAAGTTTGTTGGTAGAATGTATGAAATGGAAGATTTTCAAGAAGTATGGATTTTTTTTTTAAATAAGAAAATATTGCTCTAGAAAAGGAGATTACTGTGAGATAAAATTAAAAAGGAGGGAGAGTATCAGCCCAAGAAATAAACAGATTAGAATAGGAATATTATAAATAAATGAATGGAAATGAGAAATTAATATTCTATAAGATATTAAATGAATGAGTGGTGAAAGGAAAATCAGAATGGATTTATGGTGTAGTAATCATGTTTGTATGTAAAAAGCTGAAAGAAAAGATATACAAATTAGAGACTGATAACCTTGGGAAATGCATATTATACTATCTCCATGAAAATAATAAAAAAAAGGATGCAGAATGTTTTACGTGAAGTTACAAGGGAAGGTTTTTTTTCTTTTTTTTTTTTTTTTGATAAGGTTAGTTGTAAAGTATAAGATTCTAGAGGCATATGGGAAAAGAGAAAAAAAATTATGCTATAAAAATATGCTGTGAAATCTCATGGTAGAATTTTTAATAAATGAATGGGTGGGAGGAAAGAAAAATTAAGAGAAGAGTGAAACAAGGATGTTTGTTAAGTATGTGTGTTTATACTGGTAATGAACTCAAAATATTCAAACAAGTATGTGTGAAATGAAAGAAAAAATGGGATAAAGCATTATAATAACAATTTTTCATATGCAGATGATTTAGTGATCATGGCTAAAAAGATATGGTTATGTGAAGTTGTGGTATGAGTGGAGGAATTATTAAAGAAAGGTGGGTTATAGTCAAATACGATAAAAAAGCAAAGAGTTTGGTGAAACTAAGAAAATAAGTGCACATCAGGTTGTTGAAACCATGCACACAACACACACATAGGCTAATGTATGCTGAGACAATTAAAAGCAATCTTCCTAAACAACAAAGATTGCCTCGACCACCCTTTATCAAAGCTATGCCCCAGCAAACCCATAGGCACTTAGAAAAAACAACACCTAACACTGCACAAACTGTCACTCTCAGTGGAGCCCCAAACAATGAGCCTCTAAAGCAAGCAAACATACCTCCCAGGGCTGTCATCATAGGGGGCTCCATTGTAAGATATACTGATGCCCCATTAACTAGAATGAACAAGGAGAAGATAACTGTTCATTGGTTATCTGGAGCCAAGATCCACTAAATCATGCACATACTAAAGTCATTACACCACAGGTACCAGTATGATTCCATCATAGTCCATGTGGATGTAACAGACCTGAGATGTACCTCCCTGAACTAAATGAAGAGAGACATTATGGAGCTTTCAGACTGTGTGTCCCAGGCTGGTATGAACCTAACACTGAGCAGCATATCACCATCACCGAGGATGGTGCCACAATATGAGCAAAAAATGATTGATTTCAACAACTGGCTGTCTTTCTAGTGTCATTCTAAGGAGATCCAATGTTTATCAACTTGGGAGGACATGGTTTACTGTTTTGCCAAGGATGGTCTGCACTTTCCCCTCTGAGTTTTCGAATACTGGCTAAACCTTTATCCACCCCATTAATGTCTTTTGTTGGCAATTCCAAATTGACAACCCTACCAGCATAGCAAAATCAACTTTATTGAACCTCAAGGTGTTACTGCTCAATTCCAGGAGCCTAAAAAAAAAAAAAAAAAAAAAAAAAAACTATACTGCCTGCAAGCCATACTCACACTCGAGAATATAGATGTCTGTGCAGTTACCAAGACATGGTTTAAAGCATCAGAGACTACCCTGGCAGTGCAAGGTTTCAGTGCCATCCCTACTTTTAGACCAGTAGCTGCACATACAAGGGCTTAAAGGTGGAGGTATCTCAATATACATCAGTAACAAGCATACCTGAAGGGTGGTCAGATAGGATGACATGAGTTCCTCCACATGCAGGCCATCATGGACAAAATCCTGTACCACATCCTATTCAGCTGTAGGTCACCTTGTATGTCCCAAGAAGCTCATAGTGTATATTTGGACATTCTGGAGACACTTACCATCCAACTTAGCACCCTACGCATGGGAGACTTTAATTACTCCTCTATAGACTGGGAATTCTGCACTGTCTCAAATCATCAGGCACAGGGATTCCTTGACTTTGTAAATACAAAAACCTTGACCACATAATAAATATGCCTGGACCTCATGCTTTCAAATATGGGAGAATGCTGCACTACCCTCCCCCCAATGTGTCATCCTCCTCCATAAAGCTGTATCTTTCGAAATCAAAATGAACTCCATAATCCCATTAAAACGGGAGCAACAGGAAAGTTACCTTTTATTAAGTGATAGTCTGTAAAAATCCAATGTCCCTACAAACTTGAAGAACACAGCAGCCTATGCTGAATTATTATCAGAAACTCTGTACATCTATGTCATTGGTTGCATAATGGCTACTTGTACCTACCAGAAGTAAGCCCAGCACTAGCCCCAGAAACAAACCACCCTGGTGACATTTCAATTTAAACAGGATGTACAACAAAAGGAAAAAAATTATATCAAAAATCAGGAAGGGTAATTCCTATAAAGATAAAAACTCTCTCATCAAAGTCAAGAGGCAACTAAGAGCCAACTTTAAGGTTAAGATAGCCTCCAAGGTGAAAGATAACCATAAGGTCTTCTACAGCTATGTCAGAAACCTCAAGGGCAACACACAGCAATGAGTTGAACTGGTGGTTAATGGTGCCACATTCACTGAGTCTGATGATATGGCAAACCTGTTAGCAGACAAATTCACTTCCAACTTTACCCCCCTCTTAACTCCAAATATCCCCCAAAAGTACCCTCAAATATAACCCCTGCAACTATAACTAGGGAATATGTACTGGCTGCACTCAGTAAAGCCAAGAGATCATTTGCAAAGGTCCATCCCTTAGTTTCTTAACCTTGACTTGTCTTCTGTTTCCTCCCTCTCTACTTAACTAAAAAATTACTCTTTATTCAGCATTTTTTACTTATTTGTGTCTCTTCCTACTGTGTTACTTTATTTTGCTTTTGCTGTTTGTTCTCAAAAGTGTTCAGTTGCATTTATTCTGCTGCATTTATTACTAGTTGTTAATAGCTTGATTAATTTGTAATTGTTATTCTAAGCCTCTTAATTTTGATTTAAGGACTTGGACTTCAGGACAGTTATTTTACATTAAGAAGGTTTGTGGACTACATTCTTGTGGGAGGAGTGGGTATCCTCTGCCCTTCTGAGCTGAGAATCGCTGGGTGAAGGCTTATTGTGCCTGTTCTAAGTATCTTTGTTCTGGTTTAAGCACTTGGGTTCCAAACCAGTTATTTTACATTAGGAAGTTTGTGGTCTAGACTCTTGTGGTAGGAGAGTGTGGCCTACACCCTTCTAAGCTGGGAATTGCTGGTGAAGGCTTATTTTGCCTGTTATTCTGAAGTGTCTTAGTTCTGGCTTAAGCACTTGCACTTCAAAACCAGTTGTTTTACATCAGTAAGGTTTGTGGTCTAGACTGTTGTGGCGGGAGAGTGTGGCCTACACCCTTCTAAGCTGGGAATTGCTGGTGAATAGCTGCTTTATTTAAACTGTTTTTTTTTTTGCTGTTATGCTTGTGATTTTATGCACTTTGAAATTCTAGTACTTCTACATTTTATAGCATAGGCTAGATTCAGACTTGTTGAATCTGGACTGTTGGGTATCACTTGAGGACTATAACCAGCTCCTCACTGAGATACTGAACTCTGAGGCATCCATTGCTTACAACTAACTGTAAGTGCCTGGTTTTGCTCTTAAATTGCACTTTTAATTTGCATTTCCATTCTACTGTCTGTTTGGATTGTGTGAACTGTTTTCGGCCTATTTTACTGTATACTGTGCTAGTTCAGCTATAGCATAGCCCAGTTTCAGGTTTGCTGTTTCTGGGTCTGTTTTGTAACTTCTGAGCATCAAATTCAAGCCATCTTTGTTGGTGAAGGCCCTTCTGCACCCTTGTGGGAGGAGAGCACTGTCTGGGTCCCATCTAATCAAGGGCAATTGGACTAAAGCTCAGAGAGGACATCCTTATTGGCTAGTTTGAGTTAAAAGTGTTATTTCTTGTTTTTTTAAGCCCTACATTTGCACTTGTTTGCATGTAGCGCACCATTGTGCCCTGCTGCATAGCGGTGGTTACCATTGGTGGTTATAGATGCAAATGTTTTTCTTGTAAAAATTTCCCTTCGCACTTTGCTTGGTGGTTATAGATGCAAATGTTTTGCTTGTAAAATTTTCCCTTAGCACTTTGCTTGTGGTCCTCCAGAGGTTTTTTTGTGGCCCTGCTCTACTGTCAGGTGGAACACTAAGCCTAGCCTCAGAGGTACCAACACACTTCTCACCTACTAACCATTCGTACGTGTGACCTCTTTTCCTGACCATATAAATTTACCTAACACTATGAACAGACAGTTTCCCACAGTTTCTCCAGCCAACCTGGTCGACATGGGCTTCCTGACACAGTGTAGCAATTGCCTCATGTTCACAGACAACCCTCTACTTCTAGTCCACACAAACTCAACATGTGAGAGATGCAACTATATTAAGAACCTTGAATCAGTGATCTCTCATACACCAGTCAGTACATATGACAATGAGCAGGTTGTCATCATGCACACCTCAACTCCTACTCTACCCAAACCCACATCACACATAACTACATATGCGGAGGTCCTCACCAGAAACATATCTAAGCACCAGAGACCTCCCAAACACAAACATGCTACACATAATACTTCCTCTGCAAAATACAATACACACAACAGCTCACACACCAGTGTCTCACCTGTCAAGCCCTTAGTCATAGGTGATTTTATCGTGAGACACACAGATGTCCCTCTCACCAGGCTGGATAAGAAGGTCGCAGTCAGCTCTCTGTCAGGTGCCAGGATCCACCATATCACACATGCACTCAAGTCTTTCAACAACAGTTACTGTTATGTCTCTGTCATAGTCTATGTTGGTGTGAATGACTTGAGATGTACCTCTCTGGACTATGCGAAGAGAGACATGACTGAGCTCTCAGGCTGTGTGTCTTGGGCAGGTATGTCCCTAGCCTTAAGTAGCATTTTACCTTCACCTAGGATGATGCCTCAATACAAACAGAAAATGATTGACTTCAGTAATTGGCTTAGTTTCTAGTGTCATTCTAAGGAAATCCAGTATCTGTCAGCCTAGGATGACATGATTGACATACCTTAATGCTTTGCCAGAGATAGTCTTCATCTGTCACCCCTGGGATTTCAGCTACTGGCTAAGGCTCTTGCCACCCTCATAGTGCCCTTTTTAGGCAGTGTCTCAAAGGCAAAATTCCTGATCTAAAAATTCCATCTAAAAACAACTTCAAGGTTATGCTGCTAAACGCTAGAAATTGTGACATGAAACTGCACTCACAGGAAGCAGTCCCAATGTTGGAAGACGCAGACATTTGTGCAGTCACAGAGACCTGGTTCAAGGCTGTGGAGAGCACCCCAGCCATACCAGGTTATACTTTCTTTCACAGATTCAGACCACAAACTGAGGGTGTGAAAACTAAAGGAGGCATTGTATAAATATTCATTAAAGGTAAATACACCTCCAGATTGGTTAAGCAGTATGAGTCCCTGGAGATACTTCAGATGTAATTAACTGTTGGTAGGACACCTATTCAAGTCATTGTCAGCTACAGGACCCCTTCTATGAATCAGGACACCTACTCTGCCTATTTGGATCTATTTGAGTCTATCAAGATACATCCACACACCATGGTTTGGGCAACTTTAACTACCCATCCATTGATTGGGCTAATTACTCATGCTCAAACTCACTTGCCCAAAGGGTCCTCGACTTTGTTAACTCCAATGCCCTGGACCAGCTGGTTGACACCCCCACAAGGGATGTCAACATCCTGGATCTGGTGCTTACCACTGTAGCACCCCCTCCATGAGGTCTTCCCTCATATGAGATCTGACCACAAATCAGTCTCATTTGAAGCAACTATCACACCTGCCCCCCCCCCCCAAAGCAGCAACTATAGTAAAAAAAACTTCTCCAGAGCAGATTATAACCTCTTACAGGATGGTATAAATAGCTTCACTGAACCTCCCCCTCAGATGGAACTGGCAACTATGCTGAGATTTACACCAGTGCTTTATACAAACACCTGTATAACTGCATTGACTCAGCTCCTCAAGGAAGAGCAAACCTGCCTGATGGATAATTGCCATTAACAGGCTTTACAGTAAGAGGAAGAAATTGCTGTCTAAGAGTAAGTGGGAGTGATCCCTAAACTGGAAACCCCCCTCCTCAACTTAAACAAGCAAATAAGACTTCTTGTGAAGACATCCAAAGCAAACTACAAATCCACATTAGCTTCCTCAACTAAGGACAACCATAAGGCATTCTTTTGTTACACCTGTAACCTAAAAGGAAAGGCCCATATCTGTGCCAAACTGGTAGTTAAGGATACCACATATAATGAGCTTGTGGACATAGCTAACCTGTTGGCCAACAGGTTCTGTGAAAACGTCACTCCCCTGTCCCCGACACATGTACCCCATAACATCCCTACCACCTGCCCCCTACCTTGTATCTCTAAAGAGCAGGTTGTAAATGCCCTTTCTAAGGCCAAAATATGGCATCTGTGGGACCTGATAAAATCGCAGACTGCATCCTTCATGGGCTCCAATAAGAATTAACAACACCATTTAGTACTGTTTTCAATCATAATCTAAGCTCCAGCTTCATCCTAGCTGTATGGAAAACGGCCACCATTATTCCCTTGCACAAAGGTGGTGCTTCCACTGACCCTGGGATCTATAGATCTATTAGCCTGACTAGCCTTATCTGCAAGGCCATGGAGCGAATCACCATGGACTTTATCAACAAAGATATAGGTAATCTCCAAACACTTGACCCTACTCAGTTTGGATTTGGCAAAGGAAGATCATGCCTGTTAAACCTGGTGGACTTCTTTGAGACAGTCAGCAAGGCCCTGGATGAGGTGAAATCTGTGCATACAGCCTACCTAGACTTGCCAAGGCTTTTGACCCTATCCCCCACTGAGGCATCATTATCAAACTCAACCAGCTAGGTATCAAGCCTACAACATTAGATGAGTTACTAACTGGCTCACCGATAGAACCCATATCGTCAAAATAGGGGAATCCACCTGCAACAGCAGACCTGTAACCAGTGGTGTTCCACAGGGATCAGTCCCGAGACCTCTACTGTTTGGAATCTGTTTCTCTGAAGTACAAGCAAAAACTAAAGGCCAGTGGCTGACAAAGTTTGCTGATGACTGCGAACTGGGAGTGGTCATAGACTCTCCAAATTATGTCAACATCCTACAAGAGGGTCTTACACAAACAAATGATTGATGCCAAGGTATGTTATCTTTTACAGACATCGTGAACAAGGCAAGAGATGCAGGATGCTATACAACCTCAGTATTCCTTGATCTCTCCAAGGCCTTTGACACAGTGTCTCACCCTTTACTTTTGAACACACTTTCTAACTTAGCTTCTCACATAACACAGTAAAATGGTTTCAGAGCTACCTCAAGGATCATAAACAAGTAGTGAAATGGTCCAATGAACTCTCACCCTTTCTCCACAAACCTACTGGAGTCCCTCAAGGCTCCATCCTAGGACCCCTACTTTTTAACATTTTCACAAACAACTTTCACACTGGCTCTCACCCTGGGACCTTCATTCAATATGCTGATGATTCCACCATAATCTGTACTCCTCAATCACTACTAGAAATACTTTCAAAATCTCAGCCGTCCTTTACTGCAGTCGAATCCTGGCTAAGAAATGCTCAACTCTTTCTTAATCCAAAGAAGAATAAACTAGTACTCTTTCACCCCCAAAGCACCTCCACTGTCACTGATCATTTCAACATCCTTGCATCTGACAACACTGTCATGGAAATAGTGCAGGAAAACAAACTTCTAGGTGTTATCATTAAAAATAAACTTTTATTTGACCCCCATATACAGCAAGATATAAAGAAAACTCTTCAAAAACTGGGACTCTTATAGAAACAAACATTTCTTTACTGCAGCAACTAAAACTACCCTTGCAAAAACATTTTTACTTCTCTCCCTTCTTTATGGTGCCCCTATCCTAACTAACTTACAAACTTCTATCCTAAGCAAGATGGAACAGTGCTACAACAAAGTTGCAAAGTTTGCCACAAAATCTAAATATCACACACACCACTGTAAACCACTCCTAGAATTAAACTGACTTGAACTCCCCAACCAACTTGCCTTTATTCAGCTATCCACCTTGCACAACCTTATTTTCAAGCTTAATGCCTGTCCTGCACTAACCAATCTAGTTACACCTTACACACCAAATCGATCCCTATGATCAGAAGACAAAAATCTCTTAGCTATTTCAAAACCCACAAGAAAACCAGGTCACTCTCTGTATTTCTTCTAGGTCTCTATACTTTGGAATTCACTACCTCTAGCTACCAGGTCTATGCCTGGCCTAACCCATTTCTAAGCCTCTTTAAAAAAATCATCTCAAAAGTACATGGCTCTGCTCCTGCACAAAGCCTGCCTAATTCTCAGGTCTTCTTCTTCTTCCACACTAGCCTCATCGTCCTCTTCTGTCACATTTCAATCCCTCACAGACTGCAAGTTCCCAAGGCTCTTCTAACTCCTTGTCTGGTTCTCTATCATATCCTTAAGCTACTGCTCAGGCTGCATTGCTTCTATTCCTCTTAACTGTCTCTCACTATCTGTCTGCATCACTAATTTTCTGGCTGCTATTTACCTAACTGAAAATAACATTCTATTTTTCATGTAATATAACTGTCAAAGTCACATATTTCACTACCTATATACTATTTTTTGGACACTATCTACATCATGTATGGCGAGAGTGACTATTATTGTCTGTAATGTTTTAACGCTATAGAATTGTCTAGATGTGTAGTAATATATTGCAACATCTTGTAACATAGTTTGTTCTTTCATCTTATTTTTGTATAGTATTTCTAATGTAATTTGTATTGTATTATACTTTATTTGTATTGTGCTGTTTGTGGAGCTTTTCTACCCAGGTTTCTGCTGAAAATGGGTTTTACAGACCCAGTCAGATCACCCCGGTAAACAAATGTCAAATAAATAATAAAATAAATAAAGGTCATGGCCTTAAACTCCAGAAAAAAAGATATAACCTCCCATACTCTTCTCTCACCAGGCCAATAATTGAGTACAACACCTCTTTTGGTATGTACCTTTCCAAGCACCTGCCGCAATTGGAGAGACCACAAAGGTTCCTCACAAGGAAAATTCAAGGTCTTCAGCATCTGGATGGGTGACATTAAATTCACTCTGGGGGTTCCACCTGTGTCCCTGTTGGACAGGGGCAATATGTGCTGATCATGGAAATAAGAGTAGAACTTGGCTAGTCTTATAAGGGCCCTAGGGCCATTAGCCTAGGAACTTCCTATGATCCTATGAACACTGCCTCAATGGGGCCTGATAACATCCCAGAGTGCCTGGAGTAATTATTTAACTATAGTCTTAAAACAGGCTTTGTGCCTATGAATAGAGGACTGCAACACTCATCCACCTTCATATGGGAGGACCTTAAACAGATCCTGGAAACTACAGACCCACTAGTCCGACTAGTCTTACTCACAAAGCCATGGAAAGGAGTATCATAGAAGTTATCAACAAGGACATAGAAATACCTCCAGACACTGGATCCATCCCAATTTAGCTTTGTCAAAGGAAGGTTATGCTTACTGAATCTGGTAGACTTCTTTGAAAAACTCAATAAGGCAATGGATGAAGGGTAAACAGTGCATGCTGCCTTCCAAGACCTGGCTACAGCATTTGATGCAATACTCCATTTGGACATTGTCAACAAACTTATGGAATTAGGTATAAACACCTTTATAACATCCTGGATAGCTAGCTGGCTCACTGAGAAGATCCAGGAGGTTAGAATTGGTGAGGCCACCTCCAAAAAGAGGCCAGTCATTAGTGGAATCCCTAGGGTTCTATGCTGGGCCCATTCCTCTTTGGCATCTACTCCTTGGATGTCAAAGTCAGTGTCAAAGGCCTCTAGCTAAGCAGGTTTGCAGATGATTGCAAACTGGGAACAGTCATTAAATCCCCCCAAGATGAGAACATATTTCAGGAAGGTCTAATACAGAGAAATGCTTGGTGCCCAAGCCATGGCTTAAAACTCAATATCAAGAAATGCATTATAGTATATTGTGGGAAGTATTCCACCTGGGTAACTACTTTATCAATAAAGCACCCTTAAAAGTTGATCCACTAGTCGGGGATCTGGGAACTCATGTAGATAGTAATGTAGACTTTGATCAACATTTGTCCACTGTAGTAAGAAAATACTTCTGTGCTGCTCAAATTATAAGTAGGGGCATGACATCTAGGTCCAGAAAGGTTAATACCACTGTATATGGCCCTCATCAGGCCCATCTTCAATATGTACCTGACCAGACATGAAGCAACTGGAACATCCACAAAGGTTCCTCACAAAAAGATTCCTTACAAAAAGAATACAGGGAGTAAACACAATGTCCTAAACTGATCGTCTCAAAGCCCTGTCTTTTTATTCAGTATTATACAGTCTTCTGAGAGGTGATCTTTGAGTGGCGTGTTCTACACTGATCGCCTCAAAGCTCTGTCTTTTTACTCAGTATCATACAGATTTCTGAGAGGTGATATTTGAGTGGCATGCAAGGCATCTCTGGACCCTGTTTGATGAGCCTTTTCAACTTCTGCAAAACAAGCAGTGTCAGAACTACTAAACTAAAAGACCTAAATTTTGCTTGTGACATAAACAGGACATGTTGGAGAGAAAGACATGTTTTTCAGAGAATTTCTATTCTCTGGAGCAGGCTCCCCATCCATGTGAAACAGAGTTCCTCCCTAGCCCTGTTTAAGTGCATCTTGGACCAATGGATGGGTAATCGGAAATTCACCACTGGTCTGGCTGCTATGTTTCTGATGGATAAAGGTAGTCAGTATATTGCCTCAATATAAATCAAATTTGTGGGGCACAGTTGGGTTGCACAGCTATGCTTATAAGGGCCCCAGTGGTCATTAGCCTAGTATACACCTATGAACCCATGAGTCTATGTATTACACTAGGAAGAAAATAAGTGTATTAGGAATGATGTTTGGAGAGTATGAAAATATAATAGAACAGTGGAAAATAATGACAGAAGAAATAAAAAAAAACTGCTATTGTGATGGTGAAGTTTTAAGGTATCTCCTATAGAAGTGTATAAGATAAATATGTATATGTTAGGAACAGTGCTGTAGCTGGCTCTTCTAGCATCCAGGGCTGTTCTCTGTTCTGGCAGCCTGCCTCCCCAGCTCTTCATTTTAACATCGCCACCCTGTTCCTGCTCTCTCAAGTCTTCATTGGAAGAAAAACTTTTTTTTTTAAATTGCACCACGCTGACAGCTGCAGCTTATCACATACAAAGTACTGATGAGCTGAATTGCTCTTCTGTACCGGCATTAATGGTACTACAGGAAGAAGAATGCAGAAACGGTACTCGTTAATTGTGCCTCCTAATCCCTTGCAGCCAGGATGGCTGCCCACTTTTCCCCACTCGTGCTGTACTTTTGATTAAGAAAACTAGCATATTTTGTAGAGATGTTTATGTTTCCAACCAAAAATGGAAAAAGAGATGTTATAAATGCTTTTTTTAATTTTATTTGGGGCTCAAGATTGAATCCAGTGAAAAGAATGGTGGTGTAGAATGAAAAAGGAGGTGGTTTGAATGTAAACAATCTCTAGTGTACTTAGCAGCATCTATACATTTTGTGTGTAGTAAAGCTAGTGAAAGAGAAAGTCACAAAAGATAGGGGGAACGTTATTTGTAAGGTATGAAAATGTACGGAAACATAAAGGAGGAAAAATAAGTGGTAAAGAAGAAAAGGTGGAAGAAAAAGAATATGAAAATAACTTCATGGAAGGTAAAAATTAATGAGATTGATGAAAATGAAAAATGATGGTATTGCAATATTATGAAAAAATGGTGAATAGACTATATGCTTGGAAGGAATGAAAATAAGCTGTAAACATGCCATAAAGAATAAAAGGAAAAATGCTGAGAATTTTTATGAAGCAGGGGATTTCCTGCAAAGAATTTTGTTGAATAAATTACAAGCTGCAAGTTATCTGAAATATAAGATATTGAAAGAAAGAAAATGTGATGAGTGTAAGAAGGAAGAAACAACAAAATATTTTTAGAATAAAAAAATAGTTTTGGAGAAGTTTCAGAAAACAATATAAATGTGAATGATTTAAAATGTAATGATGGATATGATATATGAAAAACACGAGAAATAAAAAAAATGTGAATTTGAAAAATGGGTCAGATTATTTGTAACAATCTGGAGATCATTTAAAAGATGATGCAAAAGATTACTGTGCAATAAAATTAGAGATGAACATATGCTAGATGAAATAAAATGGTTATGGAAGTAGGAATGTTGGAATAAATAAAGAAATTTGAAAGAATAGTTGATGATGGTTTAAAAATCTCAGATTTTTTTCTTGCAAAGTGAAGCAGAGTGTAAGAAAATGCCAGTATTGTTGGTGGGTCTTGATGCAGAAAAGACATTCGATAGAGTCAGTTGGGATTTTATGAGTAGGGTAGTGACAGCATTCCCTGATAGAATAACATGGTGAAGTAGGAGGATATGTGAAGGCTCAGAAGCAGGAATTAAGGAGGGAGGACTGCTGTCCAACAAGCTGAGTTTTAACGGAGGAACCAAGCAGGGTGTCCTCTTTCCCCTTTATTATTTGTATTATATTTAGAGCCACTGGCAAATAAAGCAAGGGACTCACAGATTCATGGCTATAACTGACATGGTAATACTTCAGCGTTACACAGTTAAGTCTCATATACACAACACAAGGAGAAAGTTATAAATCAAACCGTAAACAGATGATGATGAAACAGAGAGGGGTGCGATGTAAGGACAGAGTAGGATTTGGATGCACGCAGAATATTACATTCATAAAGTTGCAGAAAGTATTCTAAGAACTAAACTAATAGGGGAATTGAGAAAGGAGATTTTACCAGTAGGGCCAACTGTAATTAGGGGTACAGAAAATATGCAAGAATGGGTTGGAATTTACTGGAGAAAATTAGCAAAGGAACCAAGGTATTGTGAGCAAATAACTAGAGAAGAAAAGGTAGTAGAGTGGGATGAGGCCAAGCAGAAATTTAGATTGTAGGATAGAGACTGATTTCCTGCCCAGGGATTGATCATGACTTGTATTCAAAGAAAAAGGGATAGAGGAGTGCTAAGTGAAAGGCCAGCTCTGGTATACTTTTTTAATCTAGAACAGTAGAAACTGCTGTTAAAACTGGATAGTTAGTAAGTTATATAAAATACTGCTCAATGACCGTAAGACTTAACCATAAGTGGCTGAAAAATGTTGAAAAGAGAATGGAAAGACAGTATGCAAAATACGAATGGGTGTACATCTGTATAGCTTAAGTATACAACAATGTCAAGTCCAGAAGGTTTAGCATTTTTGCTTGGAAATGTTTGTATGAGTATTCTTATACCCCAAACAGACTAAAGAGATTTTTCTCAGTTAGATAGCAAATGCTGGAGGTGTAATGGGACAGAAAAATAATTCAGAGCATGCCTTTTGGCAATCAGTAAATGTTATAAATTCCCTGCAGCATACTTTGTCAGAAATGTTGGGCTAGCAAATGGTTGCAGCTAGGGAATGTTTCCTTTTACACTTGGGTATAGGATCTGAATTGCCCAGGCATGATAAGGCCTCAATAGGTTTAATGCATTGGCTACGAGAAAAAAAGTACTAGAAAATGGAGATCAGAATCTACACCAACTATAACTGAAGTACTGAATATTGGAAAGGAGACCAGAAAACTGGGATGGCTATCTTCAGAAAAGGGAAGGAGCAAACTGCATAGAAACAAATGGATTTGTGCAATAAAAGAAGACTAATGTTCAGGATGAAGAGTGGGGTTTAAGGGGATGTAGGATTTGAGCATTTTAATGTAATCCCAGACTGAATGGTAATTGTTAAAATGAAAACATATATGTAGAATGCATACCAATGAAAAGTGTTTCTTATTTATTTTTTTTCTGTTAGTGTATGTGTACATATGTCATTATCTACAATGTAAGAATGTAATAAAGATTTTTTTAAAAAGTTGGAATATAACTATGGATGTCTCGCCATTAGAAGGTCATTAATCAGTCAGATGAGGGCAGTCTTAGTGCTTTGCCTAAGTATGTAATAAGACTGGCATGAATCAAGGAGACCATGAAATGTTAAATAAGAATACATTTTAGTATATACTACTTTCTCAGTAATTTTACTTATTTAAGGAAAAAATGTTTGATACAATGATCATTTCCAGCCTGTTCTTAAGGATTTTTTGTTATCAAGACTTTTTCTAATATGTGTTGAAAAACTGCAATTCTCCACAAACACTGCACAATTTGGAAAATGACTGGACCCCATGCTTTCACACAACATTTTGCAAACCTTGTGGAACTGTGATCTAACGCAGAATAATTTAGATTCATAGTTGAAACCATACTCATGACCTCATCATAGTCAACACATTCACATCCAGTCCAGTAAATGTCTGAACTCCTCCCATTATTCTCATAAAGCTGATTGGGTAAATTGAGAGGGAAAGACGAGCTTATCTTGGTGTTCTTATCTGCAAAGAAGCACATGATGTCCCACATTTAGCAGATTAAAAAAAAAAACTTTACAAAACGCAAGATAGTGTCCACCTCTTGAAAAAGTGCATATGGATGGTGTGATGCAGGAGAGATATCACAGAACAAAATATATGCTTTCTTTCTTGATATGTTTGTTTGGTATGTTCAGTAATGGCAAAGGTTTGTTTTTGTAAAGGTCTTCTGTCCACCATCTTCACTTAAACTGCCATCCTGGTCTCTGCGTCATACTCAACCCATGGTCTAACCAATGTTCATGTGAAACAGACCTAGGGATGACAGAATCCAGAGCAGATGCCATTGATGTATTATAGGCAGCATCTAGTAGGTCTGGATTGTCTTTACTGACTGATCCAGCACAGGACTTAAAGTGCCACAATTAATATTTTAGTGAGCTAGCTCAGCATGGGATTCTGAGGACTAGAATTGCTATCATTAGAATTGTGGAACTGCAAATTTAAATGTGGGGTATATATAGTAATTCCAAAACTGAGGTATCTCACAGTATCCCCACTCCAAGGTACAGTATTGTCAGAGTTCATACACACACATATTTTAAATGTGTGTGTGTGTGTGTGTGTGTGTGTGTGTGTGTGTGTGTGTGTGTGTGTGTGTGTGTGTGTGTGTGTGTAGTTGGGCATGGGGGTACTTTAAAGGTATAACAGTTAGTTTCAGACTTTGCTGCTTCTTGTTGAGCTTGCAGTCTAATTTTTGAAATGGCAGGACTTGCAGTATCTGATCTTTCACTTCCAAAAGGGAGCCAAGGAGATTCTTCAATAGATTGTCAAAGAGATCAGAGAACACTTGCAGAAAAGCTCCTAAGTAACTAGACTGATGGTACATCTGAAGTAATCTGCAAATGGCACCTGCAAGGACCTACAAGAAAGTGTTAGAATTTACAGTTTTCACTGGGAATATCGATGCCATATGAAAAAAAAAAACAACAAAGATCATCTTCATTGATTCTTCCTAGGATGGTGAATGACTTTGAGACCTAAAGGGTGGTTATTTAACTTGGTGTCCATGATAAATGCCAGGTTGCATTATGGAGGAAATCAGAGGATCTTCTGGCAGTTTCTGAACTGATCTGTTATTGAGGGGTGCTACTGTAGTACAGCTTTGGGTGGATAGGTCCTATGTACAGGTTTAAGGTGACAGTCTGATTCCCATGCTTCCAGTTTAAGGCAGAGACTCATAGCTCTCAAACAATAAGGGACAAATTTCAACAGAATCAGGGGCAAAGAAAAAAATCAGGGACAATCAGGGACACTTTTAAAATATTAGTGTTATAAACTTGAGACATGCACAGAATCAGAGCATATGAGTTAATGTACATTTTGTGAAGTAAAATAAATCTACAACTTTTAATTATTGTCATTATTCATTAAGTGTAATTCACCAACTTTCCTCCAAAAGTCACCAGTTTTAGAAGGGATTAAGAGGGACAGAGCTAAAATTTGAGTCAAAATCAGGGGCAGTTGAGAGATATGGAGAGTGAGCTCCCTGATCTGGTGGTGCTTCATCCTTGGGTGGTCCTTAGTGATTCAGTGGAGCTTAAATATTACCTTAAAGCCCTTTTATGTACTTCCATCTGAGACCAAACAACAGTTTCATCAGGCAGGGCATCAAGAATATATAGAGGTCTTGAGCACAGTATGTACCAACATAACTGCAGTTCTGCTTCCAATCTAATCCTCAACCACTAGAAAGCATCCCACAAACGGCAGTCACAGTTACATTCTGTGGCAGTCTAGTAATGTACAGTTACATTCTGTGGCACTCTAGTAATGTAAGGCAGCTAAATCAACATCCATTGCAGAACAACAGCTTGACAAGGCAATTTCCAGTATTCATGAACCCTGACTGCTACCATTGTCACCATTGGAATCATGTTGATTTACCAAATGAATTTTCAGTGAGAGCTGGAGCCATGAAAATAATTCACTGAAAGCCACTTTCTGTGACCCTTAAACTATTTATTTTTGTGGGAGGCAAACTCCCGTGTACTCCACCCATGTGGGGGTATCCAGATTTGTATATAGATCGATTTCATGGTTGTACCACAGTGGGGGAAAAGGCAGACTTCACTTGCTCTGCAAGTGGCTTTTTCAAATCTGCTTCACTGAAGGAATGTTTGAACAACTGACCAACTCCTGGTCCTTGTCAGGTAAGTGCTAACCACAAATCCTTCCAGACAATGCAGATCTGCAGAATTTTGGATTCCACTGTTCCTGCCCTTCAAGACATCAACAGTGATCTAACCACTAAAAAAAAAAATAATTTTCCAAGGTAAAATAAGTTTTACAGTAATTTTGCAATTCAGGACTTAGCAGTTGAGCCAGTTGAGGGCCTACACTTTGCAATGGAGTATTTTACATTACAGTAATTTTAGGTGTATATCTGTGTAACAGTCCATGACATTTTCAGCAGTTTCTGTTTAGAGCCCTCTTGACTTGTCTGTTAAACAGTAGTTAGGGTTAGAGATCACATGTTGAACTTCGTACTTCTCCAAAAACATCATGAATTCTTTATTTACTTGCTGTATACCATTATCAGACATTGTCATATCTGGAATCCCATGCCTTTAAAACATAGCCTTTAGAGGATTGATCAGTGTCTCTATATAACTATCTTTTAAATTACCCCATTGGAGGCAATTTACTATGTGGCTTTTGCACCCTTACTTGGTCTAGTCAGACTTGAGATCTTTCATTCTTTTGTGATGAGGAGTCCACCATCAATACATGGGGGGGGGGGGGGATCATTCAGGCAGCCATGAAAGTTGCCTGTATTCTTGCTACCATCTTACTAAAGAATTTATGATACCCTTACCCCTCTCCATGAGTAGGGGCAAGTGAACAGCATCACTGCCAAAATGACAGTTCCTTTATCTAGCCCCTCTTTCATGTAGACTGGCACATTCTATGGCTGTCTGTGCCCAGTCTTCCCCAAAGGTGAGCATGCCTATCCTCCACTACCAGTTCGATCTTTCGCCGGAGCTGCTAATCAATCCTGGGTCACTTGGGCTACAGTTGTAGCTTTATCCCTATGTGCTACCAGTGCTGGCTTCTCAAGAAACTTCAGAAATAGTCAACATAGATCAAATAAACACATTCCTAGAAAAATCAGTTTCTATTTCATTCATTAGTCTTACTGGCTCCAAGTACTAAACTATCTTTTCTTTTAAGTAGTTCCTGTAACAGTCTGAACCTCTCTGTTTGCACTGACATTCTTGACTAACTTATTACATCACAAGCTCTATCTCTACACTTCACAATTCCCAATTCCCAAATGTGGTTTAATGTATTCTTGTCAACATTTATTTACTTTCTGATTAGGCAATATTACCTTGTTTTAACATTCAAGCCTTGTATTCAACTAATCTTGTCTGTGAGTAAAAGTTTGGTTTTATTTCTTTTCTCACATCAGATTTCTGTTTTCGCCATCCTCTGATAGGCCCTTTTAACAGCATCTGGATTTCTGGGTCCTGTACATTAGAATGCTGAAAATTGTCAGGCATTTTGTCACTCATAAGCAACTGTCACTTTACTGAATTGATTTCTAATTCATTCTGACAAGAATCACTTTACTGCTATGGCAGATATGAATGTCTCTATATATCTGCTATATGTATCTCTTTTTTTGGCATATATTCAACAACAAGTCATATCTCTGTAATTGCAGTAGCATGTTCTATAGTTTTGGTAGTGGCTTATACAACAATATCTTAATTTACTCTGTAATAGCTTACTGTTTGCTTTGGCCAACATTATTTGCCCAATAAATATATTCATGGAACCTTTCATATATGCATATGAAACATATATCAACCGCACGGCCTGGGTTGTGGCCGAAAGGGGTCCATGGATGAATTCACTTACCTGGTTACCAAGTATAAAACAAATAACCACATAATATGGTAATCAGATTTTTGCTATCAGAGCATACATTTTCTGACATTTTGTAAACACTCTAGACCCATAAGCTACTGGTTTATTTTCTAACACAATCACTGTATCACATTTATTCTAGCTAGAAACTGCTTGTAATTTGGCTCACTTACTGATATCAGAATATTTCATTGGAGGCACTTTTTTGTCACTAAACATTTAAGCATTTCAGGCTCTTTTTTTGCTTTGTGCTCCAGCTGCATTCCACAGCTTGTTCCATTAATTTCCTTATTGGCAAATATATGTTTGTCTTATGCAGAATAAACTTGTAAAGAAACTGCAGCATACCAATAAATCTCATGAGACTAATGCTTTGACTTTCTCATTGTCTGGTTTTACTTCTTCAGAATGTATGACTTGACTCATGTATATTTATTCCGTAACTGATTTTGCACTTACTTTTGCTCAGCTTGTGGTCACTTATCTGACTGCTCAGTAGCTCAGTCCTGTATCATGTTGCTCTTTGGTCTGACTGTTAACAGTATTTAGCAATACTGTTGTAGTCAGTAATATTAAAAATGCCTTCAAACTCCTTGATTATATGTGCAGTAGATCTTAGTAGCACTTTAGGTGGTGAAGAAATGCCAAACAGAAATCTGAGAAATGATCTTGCCACAGACTACAAATACACAGCTTGGATCTCCTCTTCAAGTTTAATTTTCCATTATCCCTGACTGGAATCAGATACGCATGAATACTGTCATGGCAGATTTTTATGCTGTTGTGGGTCGGTACATATACAGGTTTTATGTGGTTTTATACCAGTGACCAAATTGTTTTCCCATTCATTAAGTTGTCTTTTTCTTAATTGCGCCCATGTACTCTTATTGATTCTGCTCTTCTCAGCTATAGGACCTTGGTTTGGAGCATACAGTGCTACAAACACTATAGGAGTTGTTTCAAGATGATGAACTCCTGACCTGAAGCCCGACCAATTACATATTTTTATACACTTCAAGCAAATTATAATTGTGAATTATTGCTCCATACTAAGCCTTTTTTCCACTGTACTGCGGTGGTGGTGCTGCGGTAGCATTACCTCACAGTAAGACGTTGTCCTGTTCGATTCTCAGCTAGAGCGTCTTCTGTGTGGAGACATGCGTGAATGGGCGTACCTTCGTTGAAGGTTGTGCATCATAGCCGGCAACTCGGCACGTAAAAATCTACTGCCAATCATTAGCGGACCAGAGTTCCTCTGTGGCGACCCCTAACCGGGAAAAGCCGAAAGACACAACAGCAACAACAAAGCCTTTTTCCAAGTCAAACAATCCAGTATGCAAGGTGCTTCTGCTATATCAACTATATGGAATTGAATGTTTTGCCTCATGTAAGCAATTTCTGACTCAGCAGCATTACATGATGACCTGAGCAAGTAAAGTACACAGTTTACACATTAGTGGCAACTGTTTACTGTCTTTCAGTATTTGAGTAGATATTGCATTGCACTCTGTGCTAGTGTCTGTTATAAACATCTCATTTTGATTTTTAATTTTGAACTTCTTTGCTCATATGTCCAACATATTTTCTAGTTGCATATTTTCTGTGACTTTTCCTTCCAGGCTAACAACTCTGTGTACATTCTCAACACAAATCCTGCTCATAAATAACTAATTTTCATAACTTCTCTTGATGCAGGCTTTTGACTGAAATTGCATTTCTTTCATTTTGCACAGTTTAGCAAAGTGATTTTCTTTCCCATTGACACTACTCAGTTGATACTTGGAGGACATTTCTTTTTATAATGTCTATATTCACACTCCTTGCATAACTTTATCATTGCCATGTTTCCTCACATTTCTCAAAGCTCTCATGACTCATGTTTACTTTCTTTTTACTTGTTTTCATTTCTGTTTTTGTGATACATTTACATACTTCATACTGCTCTGAGATCTTTCAACTTTGATGCAGTATTCTAACTTATTTTGCACATATCACATACTGTATTTAACATTAAATCTGTTTCTCTCAGCAATATGTTTCTCGTTTAATAATACACCATACTGTACACTATGCTTTCTCAAAGAAATTAAACATTTAACTTTCCAAATTTATGATCTTTGGTCTGATTATTTAATTCATAGACTTAGTGGACCTTGTGCCCTCATGAAGAACAAATGGTGAATGTTTGGCAGGTTATTTTTTTTTTTTGGCTTGCAGTAAGTCCAACACTTTTTTCTCATCCATTACAGTACTCTTTCTGTCTCTCAAAATGTAAATGTGTTATTACTTTCAGCACTTCTTTCTGTACTACATGCAGAAATGTAGCACTCCCTACCTTTTCAGATTTACCTAATATACCACTTAGCTAGGAATAAATGCAATTTCTGGATCCACAGTTTGTAGTTTTCATGTAAATTATCCTGGAGAAAGATTTCATGGTGGTTATAGTTCCACCATTTCTCAAACGAAAGATGCAATTACTTATTTGTGATTACTTCTGGGTATTGTTTCAGGTGCACACTCATAATTTCCTGTTTACTTGAGAATACCTGCTTAGTGCTTTTTTGCTCATATTTGTATGTTTATTATGTGTTGTGGCAATGTAGACAGGCTGTAATTTTACTGTTCAATATCTACTTCAAAATCATAGTATCTTGAAGAAAGAACAAAACATTTGTGTCTTTCGGCTTTTCCCGGTTAGGGGTGCCACAGAGGATCTCCGGTCCACTAAAGATTGGCAGTAGATTTTTACGTGCCGAGTTGCCGGCCATGACGCACAACCTTCAACGAAGGTACGCCCATTCACGCATATCTCCACACAGAAGACGCTCTAGCTGAGAATCGAACAGGACGTCTTACTGTGAGGCGACAACGCTACCGCAGCACCACCACCGCAGTCATAAGAAAGAACAAAACATGGGTTTTACAATTTCATTGAATGCCCTTTCTTTGAGCTGTATTAAATTTGAAATGAAAAGATGGTGTGCAAGAATGACCCCCCCCCCCCTCCATTTGTTCATGGTTTAATTCCTTGACATTTTTATTCTTATGTAGGTACTTGTGTTTATAAAATGCATGTACTTAACAGCATAGTTGCATAGAACTAGGGCAGAACACGTTTCAAAATGTTGTGGATGAAGATAGCTAGGGGAAGCCTACTTCCGACACAATGTAACATTTAGTATGTATAACTATAAATAACAGTTTGAGACATTGAACTGTATGCTGTCAGCTTTAACCTTCAGAACTTCAAGCACTGTTCATTAAACCAGACTGCATGTTATACATACTGACCTACACAGGCTCTAAGTGCCAGCTTTGTAATGATACATATTACAAGAGAGAAGGGGAATGATACAGGCAGTATACTTGGAGCTCTCAGTGAGGAAGGAAACCTCAAACAGGCACACGTTAAGAAAGAAAATGTTGAGAACTTCTTTGTCTGTCTGTGTGCCACACCTAGGAAGGTACACACAGGTCTTGTTAAGCCTAGCTCAGTGGACCCATACAGTAACACAGGAATGTTCACATTGCCCATGGGAATGTTCGAGCAATGCTTACTGCGAGAAGCAGGATAAGATCTGTCCTGACATCTGCTTTTGTATAGTTTGTGTGCTGTTTAGAGTTTCTTCCTGAAGGACTTACTGCCTTGACTGAGGAACTCTGCCCCCGCCACCTTAACTAAAACCAGAGTGAGTTCATCCACATTGCCTTTAGATAACAGGCTGTGAATTAGTTAGGGGAAGCAGACTTCAGTTAAGCAAAATACAGAACTGAGTACAACCTAAGGAAAATCCGAATGGCAAGAAAGTGCATGGATGACTACTGACAAATTAATAGCCGGAAAGAGAATGTGTCTGAAAGGTTTTTGCCTTGACTAAAGAGTCTTAACTCTCCATGCATCCAGCTAAATAGCAAGTCACCTATAAGTAGTCTTTTTTGACTGAAGCAGTCCATGTTCATCTTTAGTGCTATCTGGCAATTGTTACTTTTGTCTTATTTATTGATTCTGCATTTCTACACATTCATTAAAAGCTGGACTTTGATTTTTTTTTAGTCTACATATTTCATGCATATTGTTTAGCCTCTGTTAGCCCATTTTTTGTATACATCCAGTAATATTATACTTATTGATCTATCCTAATAATAAATAGGCTGAATACTATTATTAGGTTTGCTTTTTACCTCAAGCAGCTTGTACATATTGTAAGTTTTACTACACATGAAAATAGGTTTACCATTTCACTTTATGTATTACCACATTTTGTCTAAAGTATTGTTCCCATCTTTTTCTTTATCTGTATCCTGTACCAATGTTACATTTTTAATCTGAATTATAGTAGCCACTTTACTGGTGTATGTATGTATGTAGGTATACATGCATTTGTTTATTTATTTGCTTACTTTTAACTAATTCATTAATTTTGTTGACCAGGAGGTCCAAAATCCATTCAGAGTGGAGGCTTGTGGAGAGCATTCAAAATTTATTAACAGAAAGCAGACAATATAACTTATGTCGATTGTATAAAGTAGGTATTATGACAATAAAGAAACATACACATTTGTCAACAATTAATAAGCAATAAACATGACAAATCTGCTTGTAACATTAACAAAGTATCATAAATCTAAGATGTAATCACAACAAAAACAGCAGTCCAATATGCATATTTTATAGTGAATAAAGGTATAAGTGCATGACACTGGTATATATAAATAGCAAATATAGCAACAAGAAACGGAATGTTCTGCTTGATGTATGCAGGCTAAGTACAAGTACAAAAAGCATGCTAAATGGCAGGGGGGCATGCACACAGAATAAAAAGAGTAATTATAAACATGGTACAGCATGTTGCCAGAGGAGAATTGATGAACCAAAAGAAGACAGATAAACCGTAGCTCACCTACTTTAACATCCAGCAGACTCTAAGAAAAGAACAGGCAGATGAAGGAAATGAGTGTGAGAGAAGGATTTAGGGAGTATGATGGAAAAGAAGAAATGGAGACAGGAGGCTGAGCAAGTCGGAGCAATTTCATAGCCGTTGATAATGACAACTGAAGGCACTCTGAGGGTGAAGAAATAGGAACTGAGTGAGTACAGAAATTGGTAGCTGTCCTTTGGCACCCTGCACAGTTCTCCCAATTCGAAGCTGAGAAAAAAAAAGATCTTCCCCAAAGCTGAGGACAAAAAAAATGAACTTATGAAGGAGCTCTGTCTGAACTCTAGCAAGCTGCTTATGTATCCTAATTGCTACAGTTACTGAATACACTGTAGCTTGCTGTGTTAGTAACTCCAGCAGAGCGCTTGCATAAGCTCTTTGCTGCAAAATGCATTTATTTAAGAAGCCACTCCATTTAACAACACCGTAGTTATGGCTCTGTGGTCCAGGTTAATGAAATAGAGGCTGCAAGAGAGAGAGAGAGAGAGGACTGAGAAGAGTTGAAAAGTGATGGGGTGGAATTTCAATAGAAAGAGATATATGAAGAATGGAAAAACTAGAGAGATCTTGTGTCTTTTAGCAAAATCCAGTAACATCACAGTTACATTATCCATTACTGGATAGATGAGGCTTGTTAGACATTTTAAATCTTGTTTAGAGACAAGTTCTTGAATGTAAAAGGAAGTTTACGCCATTGTTTTCTAGTGCAGACATCATGGATGGTTTGACTTGTACTAAGCAAGTAGTCATGGAGAAAGTGTCCTGAGGGGTGTATACTAGGTCAGTACCTTAGATTATACTGGACAGTACTTTATTGGAGTATAGTAGCCTGAGAGCCATGTGAGTTAATGGTACGTAATTTTAGCCAGGTATAGTTGCTTATTATTTCAAAATGGTGAGAGTAGATACCAACAGCAGTGCACTCAATCTTGGTCCAGACTACTCAAATGTATATTTATGTGTGACAGTAATGATGATAATTAGCACATGGGGTGCATACAGATGACTGGGCAGCAGGAAAGTATGGGTTGTGCCTATTCTCTTACAGTTAGTCATGAAACCTGTGGCTAGAGAATGCAAACCTGGGATTTATTCTTATGAAGGCATGGTTGATATGGCGGTCAAACTTGAGGTCATTGTTCAGTACGACTTCAGAAAGTACGCAGAATTTATATCTTCAGTGGGAAAGTGATCTACAGAGGTAATACATGACTCCAGATCAGGTGAAGCTGGTAGGTACCAATACAGAATGCATTTTATTTTGAGGCTGTTAGGTAGATACACAAGTCAGACAACAAGACTTGGATAGTGTTAAATCCATTTTGAAGCACTGAATGCATAGTTGTCACATTCATGGGCTAAACAGAGAGATGTCAAGCCTAAAGTGTATTGGGTTACACTGGTAACAACCCATTGTTTGGACTTCATTCATAAAGACAGAAGAATAAAAGAGGGTCAATTCGAAGAACACTTAGGGATATTAGTAGATGGATGACATTATATTATTCCCTCTGAGATCTGCAGAACTACATTCGAGGTAGGTGTTGAGCTTTTGGGTAGTTATTGCAAATGGTTTAATGGCTAAGATCTTGCTATGAAAGAGCTAGTGGTGGATGGTGTCATATGCATGTCACAAGTCCAAGGATCAAGGTCTGGACATCATTTCTGTACTTAACTACATAGGTACTCAGTTATGTCCAAGAAAGCTGATTGTTCATTTATCAGGGGGCACTGGAGGGATGTAGAATGGTAGTCATTGACTACAACTGCAGGACCATCCTTATGTATAGAAATTATCAATACCGACTTCCAATATTTCAGAATTAATTTACCCAGCAATACAGTGGCTCATGAGAACAGGGATGGAAGAGGAAATTAATGGAACAGCCATCTTTAAAATCTGGGATGGCAGAAAATCAGCATTCAGTGGGCAAGATTTAAGCTTCCACAAATTGTCTATAATGTTAATTTGGAAATTTGAAGAGAGAGAGAGAGCAAAGTTACAAATGGTGGTACAGAAGTTAACAATTATATATGGAAGTGCTTGTTTTGCTGTTAGATATAATTTTATCAGAATGTATACCAAATTGTTTGTCCATTTCTGTAGAACTCTGGAGGGGAAGGGATTTGGCTAGTTTTATCTGCATTAGCATATTTGCAGAACTGTTTTGAATTGTTTCTGTTCAGATTTTATGAGCAGTGAAGTAATGTCTCTTGCTATTACTAGGTGTGGTTTCTGGCTTTGTAAATAGATTAAAGAGGAAGTAGTTCTGGTTATATGATATTGATGCTACAGTTAGCATGACATGTACGTGCCTTTATTTCTGGTGTAATGCTGGTAAGGATCTCAGTCATTTGTTATGAGCTGCAACATGCTTAGCTACTGATTGTGACAGTATTCCATTGGATTTGACTAAAATACCAGCCCTATAAGACACAGAATAAGTACATGTTGTGTTCTTACTGCATTTACTGTAATGGATATTCCCTTTTTTAGGTGATTATTAGTATTCTAACTGAGATTAGTTACTGGTTTAACTCTAGTGCGAGTGAGAAAAGAACCTATACATTCCTAGTCCTCTGATTGCTTTAGAACCTTGAAAAATATCTTTCTGCTGTTGACCAGTGTGATTGAATTTAGAATTGCTACTGGTAATAAATGATATTCATCCTATTGACCACTGATGCAGTAGCCTTAGCTATATGGGTTACATCCTGCATAGGATCTAACAGATGGCCAGATTCTAAAGCTTCTGGGCACCTTCCATGAGCCCAAACCGTCATATTGAGCTGAGTTGACTAGACAGGTTTGGGTGCAAAGCCCTTCAGAATGTTCCTACTGCCAAGAGTATGCTCCTGTGAGGTTTTTCAGGACTGAAGGTCAGCTTGTATTCTGTTCTTGCTGTGAAGATAGTTAACTTTTTAGGAAAGTTATTTTAAAGCTAGGAGTTTGTATTTTAATGGACTGTGTTAAGACTGTATTGTACTTTAAAACGAGAAAGGTATTTTTTCCTGTCTAAAAAAAGTTTAAAGTAATTGAAAAAGATTTTCTCTTTGGAGAAATTTTTTGATTTTACTTATTTATGGCTGGCAAAGAGTTTTGAAGTGCTTTTTTCTGTGGTTTTCTGTGAAAAAGTGATTTTTAAAGTTTTGCCTGCTTTTACTGCTTGTTTTCCTTGGGAAAGAAGCACCATTTTCGACTTGACTATGAAACAAGCTGTCAGTCCCACTATCAGTCCTTCTTCTAGCCACAGAAAAAAAGTTAAGCCAACTGCCTTTGCTGCTACAGCAGGCTAACAATTTGCCTTAGCCACTGGTGGGTGACTCTGCTGTGACTATTAGTTGTACCTCAGACCGCTCATCTGTTACTCCAGATCCCTCTGGTATAGCACCTACAGCCACTATGGACTGGAGATTAGCCACATCCTCTGTGGCTGTTGGGTTTCACCTCAGTGGGCAAGGGGGAGCCTCTCTTGTTGGTCCTGGGAGAGGGAAAAGGAAAGGCTTCCCTGTTTTGTCAAAATGCTATACCCATCCCTGAGGAAGCTGCTGTTGCCGTTAATAACGCAGTTGGCCTTATTTTTCCTGCCAAAAAGAAAGAAAATTGAACATGTATGTACTCCTCCTCAAATTTCCTTAGACAGAAGTAGTTTACCGGGTCTGGATCAGGGTTTAATACAGGCTATTGACCCTTCTTATAAAGTAGTTTCTGGTAAAAGAAAGAGGGAAACCTCTATTCTTGAAAAGATTCAAGATTCTGAATCAGGACAGGACGATAAAGGGACAGATACAGATTTTCTCATCAGATTTGTGATTCAGACTTAGAGGAAAGCTTAGTTTCAGAATCTCCCTGTGGTGGTTTCTGTTTCTACAAAACTATTTACAGAATGTGTCAGTATTTTCAGTGGGAGAACACCAACATTCTCAGTCCCTCAGAAAATACCATGAGCTGTTACAAAAGCAATTTCCAGAATCTTCACGCATTCCTCCAGTTCTGTCAGCTTTAGAGAATATATTGGTTTCTGTCTGAAATTTTCCTGAAAGCCAGCTGCCGCTAAAAAAGACAGATAGGATGTATAATGTTCCTCAGTTTATATACACACTTCCCAAACTTGACCCAGCAGCTACAGCTTTAGTTAATTCTACTGCTACTAAACATTTAGTAAATTCCAATTCAACTCCTAAGGATGGAAAGATCATTGATAAGTATAGGAAAAAGTGTATACTTCTTCAACTTTGATATTTTCAGAATTTCAAATTGTAGGCTCACGTTATAAAGCTTGTTCTGACTAATGGTTTTAGGAATGTTTTGTCTGCAGTGTTTTCTTGTGAGAAAAAAATCTCCTTTAAATAATTTAGTTACTTCTTTTGTACAAGTCACTACTCATTTGCAGTGCAGGGATGATTCAGTTGATACTTCTTCCGGAGCTGTTGCCACTGGTACTGTTTTGAGGAGGTTTCCCTGTCTGCATTCTCAGAACCTTCCAGATGATGTTAAAAATGAGATTTTAAATTGTACTTTGCATAGAGATTTAGTTTTTGGCCTTTCTGCTAGAGACCAGATCAAAAAGTGTAACGAAAGTGGAAAGTTGATACAGAAAATCTCTTAAGATTTTTCTTCCCTCCTTTTCCAAGATTTCCAAGGAATTCTCTAACCTCTCATCCAGTTTTGGCAAAATAAATAAATAAATAGAGTCTCAACTGTTGGGGGTTGGCATAATCGTTAGTGTTTACCTCACATTCACAAGGTACAGGGTTTGAGTCTCACCTTTAAGTGAAATTGGCTAAGGCTTAAAATGGCCCATGAGGACAGCTAGTGCAGTAGGTGCCTACTTTACCCTAAGTATCAAAATGCAGATAAACAGACATTTGAGAACAAATGTCAAGGGGGTTCCAAAAAGACTTTTGGAATCTCTGAAAATCAAGGACAGTCCAACAAGTCAGAATGACTTTTTTTAAGGGACCTTGTCCCCTTCCCCCACCCTGGCAGCCATATTTTCCTTCAGAAAGTCTGATTGTTCACTTTTCTCGTTGGTGACCGTTTCAGATAAATTAATTCTGATGATCATTCACCAAGGTTTCAGATAGCAGTTGGAAGAAATTCCTCCTTTCCAGGGAGAAATCCCTTATCCACCAGACCAGACTCTCTTGTTTCCACCTGTCTTTCATCACATGCTGTCCCAAGGGTTATAGAACCTGTTCCCCCTTCCAAGGATTGGAAATTTTTTTTCTAAGGATGTTTTTAGTGCCAAAGGAAAAAAAATGCTCGGGGACCAATTCTGGATCTTTCTTTCTTCTTTAAACCTGTTTGTGATAGTGCCCAATTTCAAAATGATGTCACTTCACAACCTGTTACCTTCTTCCTCATTCAAGATTCCTGGTAACACTAGATTTAAAGGATGCTTAGCATCACATCCCTATTCATCTAGACTTCAGGCTTTTCTTAATGTTTTGTATGTCTTGATCACATTAGCAGTTCTCTGCCTTACCCATTTGGACTATCCACTGCAACAAGAGTATTGACAAAGTGTCTAGCTCCAGTTATAGTTCATTGCAGGCTACAGGGCATCCACATTTTTTAATATTTAGATAAATTGCTTATCTTTGCATAGTCTTTTTCAATGTGTCAGGAATCTCTCACTTGGGTGAGAGATCTCTTACACAAGTAGGAATTCCAAGAGAATACTCAGAGTCTTTTTTTGATTCCTTCAAACAAGATTGCATTCATGTGGTGTCAGCTAGACATCTCAGTTCAAAGAGCTTTTCTTCTACAGGAAAAAATGGATCTAGATCTAGATCTGTTTCTAAGGTTTTCTACACAGACTTCAGTCACTGGGAGGAAATACCTCAGGATGTTGGATCTCATGGCATCTATGATTCTCATGATACCCCTGGCAGGACTCCACAGGAGAAAGATATAATGGTATCTGAAGTCTTTTTGGTCACAGCATCAACATCCTTTATCTTTTCAAACATCAGTGCTGGAGTTTGCCAGAAGAGAAATCACTTGGCAGAGACAGCAAATATTCCTGAATCTGGGTCTCCCATTCTCCCTGTCTGTTCCAAAGCAGTCAGCCCCCACAGACACCTTGGACATTACTTGAGGAGCAGTTTCAGGAGGGATAAAAGTTTAAGGTGTGTGGGACACCAAGAACAGTAGCAAGCACATACATATAAAAGAGATACTTGCCCTCATCAAGGCACTTAATTCACTAAATCATCTTTGTTCCCCAGGGCCTCTTCAGCTTGTTACAGACAATACCACAATTATGTGGTACATCAACAAGGCAAGGGGGATCCAGGTCACACCCTTTTGCAGACTAGCCATGTTAGCATGGAATATAGCTTTACAGCACAATCTCACTCAGCAGGCATTCTGCATTCTATCAGAGCAAAATAGTGTTACAGACAAGATGAGGAGGACAAGGGCAGACCCTCACAAATGGAAACTAGATCAGGGGATCTTCCAAGACTTGATCCATCTGTGGGGAGTTCTTGAAGTAGACCTATTTGTCCCCTCTTTGAGCAATCACCTTTTAAGATTCTGCTGTAGGACTCCATGCAAGAAGTTCTTAAAGACAGATGACTTTTCTTTTCCTTGGACAGGACTGTTCCTTGTATGCTTTTCCACCATTTCCACTGATATTCAGGGTACTTCTGAAGATTTGGAAGGAATCCCCCAAGATCATTGTTTTGACTCCTTTCTGGTCCAGGCAACTGTGGTTCTCCCTTAGTTTGGAAATGGCCAGGGGAAGTTATCACAGGCTTCCTTACAAACTAGATCTAGTCACACAAGAACAGAGTTTACATCCTGACCCCACTCAGCTTCAGTTGACTACATGGATGATAGTTTCTTAATTCCCTTTAGGCACCTGTTTATTGAGGATGTGCAGCAGATACTAATGGAGGCAAGAAATCCTGCTACTAGAAAGTCATATATTAGTAAATGGAAACGTTTTTCTAGTAGGTGCCAACAGCATATCCATCATACATTCAGGGCTAGTTGTTTCTGGCTTTACAATATTTGTGTGAGTTACTATCCTATAGTCTTTCTTACTTCTATATCTAGGTTCATGTGTCTGCCATTTCAGCTTGTCTGCTCATGGATCTTCCTCTTTCAGTGCATTCTTTTGTCATAATATTTTTGAAAGGTGTTTTGCATAAGGGCCTCCAAGAAAACCATTGTGCCCTTCTTGGGATCTTAATTTTGTGTTAGAAAGGCTAACACTTAAGCCATTTGAACCAGCTAAACTGTCTGACTTGAGGTTCTTAACATGGAAAACAATTTTACCGATTGCTCTGACCTCTGCAAAGAGGGTATATGAGTTGCAAGCTCTTATAGGTAGTCAACCTTGGCTCATTTTCCACAGAGACAGGGTTTCTTTGAAAACTAATCCTCCTTTTATGCCTAGAGCAGTATCCAAGTTTACTTTAAGCCAAACTATCCATTTCATAGGTTCATAGTTTGGTACTAGACTATCGGTCCTAGGGCCTATACAAGCTTAGCCGTACAATTCTCTGGATATTTCTTCCCACAATATTTACCTCCCTGGACCCCTGTCTAGCAGGGCGACTGACGTGATCCCCGGGGTGAATTTCTTATCTTCCATCCAATTGTCAAGGCTTCTTTTGAAGAGGGCCAATGAGGCGCACTGCTTGACATGTATGGGTAGTCTATTCCAGAGTCTGGGGAGTCTCTGGGTCAGGAACCGAACCCTCCAGCATGTTTTTTTCATTGTGATGACAAGGTTTAGATCCCTGGAGCATGTGGCTCTGAGGGATTGGGATTTCTTTAAGTGGAGCATGTCCAACAGCTCAGGGTTTGACATGGCCTTGTATGTTAAGCAGAGATCGCCTCTGAGTAGACGATATGCCACAGAGTATAGGTAGAGTTTCCTAGTTTTCCTTCCTAAAACAAAAATGAGGAAGAAAGCATACTCTGTACCTTGGATGTCCACAGACAACTCAGGTACTATCTTGGCAGATCTAAATCTTTAACATCTTTGGATCAATTGTTCATTTCTTGTGAAGGTAAGAAGAAGGAACAGCCTTTGTCAAAACAGACTATTTCCTAATGGTTGCCTAAGGCTATCACCTTTTGTTATACTCACCACAACAAAACTATTCCAGGCAGGGTCAAAGCCCACTCTGTCAGGGCCTTGGCTTCAGCTATGGCTTTTTGGAAATGTTGGATTCTAGAAGTATTCTAAAAGCTGCAACTTGGTTATCTTTACATACTTTTATAAAACACTATAAGCCTGATTCCTTCTCCAGATCTCGATCAGGTTTTGCTAGGATCATTCTCCATGGACTCCTGGACTCTTTTCCTTCCACCTCCCAAATGTAGTTGGATAGGGTAAATTACCTTCTCTAGGTACAGATAAGGCTTTGCTAAAACTATTCTCCAGGGGCTCCTGGGACTCTTCTTCCACCTGCCAAATGTAATTAGCTAGGGTAAATTACCTTCTCTACGTCCAGATAAGGCTTTGCTAGGACTATTCTACAGGGGCTCCTGGGACTCTTCTTCCACCTCCCAAATGTAGTTAGCTAGGGTAAATAATCTATATAGCTAAGGTTACTGCAGCAGTGATCAACATGATGAACGTAGTACAACAGTGTAAGTAAACTTACCATAACAGTAAAAGTTGACATGATCACTTCTGCAGTAGCCCCTGCCTCCAGCCACCTTGTTTTTTGGTGTGTTGTTTATGACAGAGTGTGGATGTTATTTTTTTGTTATTCCTAACATTGTCCTTTCATGGTTCAGCCTCCTTCAGAGGAGTTTACTGTTTGGCAGTGGGAAAGCTCTGAAGGGATTAGCACCCAGACCTGTCTTTTTAGTCAGCTAAACTTGAGTTTAGTAATGGTTTGGGCATGTTGAAGGTGCCCTGAAACTTTGGAAGCTGTCCGGCTGTTATATCCTCTGCAGGATATAACCCATATAGCTAAGGCTACTGCGGCAGATCATTTGAAAATTAACTGTTATGGTAAGTTTAATTATATAACTGTACTTTTCTCTTTGCAGTTTTGTATGTAGCTGGTTGCTACAGTATCTACAGATCTTTCATAATTACCTGTGCAATTTGCTGGTTTGTATTAATATTTTGTATTTTATAAAACAATAAAAACATTTTTCAAAAGTATCTGCCTACTGCCTTGTTTAGAAAACAGATAAACAAAATAAATAATACTGAGGCAGAATGCAGAAATGAATCTGCAGAGAGCTACTTATTAATGGTGTAATCTTCTGTGATAGCCAGTTGATTTATTTATCTAATTATTTTTCTTCCCTGACTGCCAAGCATTGAGCATCATCCTGCTGGATTGCATTTATTCCCAGGTGGTAGGAATTTACTTCCAGATCTGCTAGGGAGCAGCAATTATTCATGTGGATATCAGGGAGTTTATGTCCTTACCAGCAGCCCAGCAACTGAGAGAGGTAGTATTTACTTAATCCCACCACTGGAGTAGAGGGGCAAGCAATCTGCAATACTGTGGAGGCTTACATTACCTACATATGTGGGTGCCCACTCCTGCACACCCACCATAAAGACAACCACTATCACTGGTGACTTAGTGAGCCTAATGCACACCCCAAGGCTGCATGCACATTCCAGTACCCAAGAGTGAGAGAAGGAGCTAATGTCATACATGACTAACTCCATCCTTCCTTCCCAGGATGGAAAGTTTCATCCTCCTTGGCTGCGCTGTGAAGTGCTGAGCTGCTAATCATTGGGTCACTCAGGATGCTGCAGGGCTTTATCACTGTACACCACTGGCAAGGCATAGTTTGTTTTCAATGTTGGATGCAAGATACTAACTACGTAACTCTTTAACAGTATCAGTAAGGTAGACTGCTGGAACATGACGGAGAAGCTAGTTATTTTTAATGTGTGCGTGTGTGTGTGTGTGTGTGTGTGTGTGTGTGTGTGTGTGTGTGTGTGTGTATGTGTGTATTTGTTTTTATATATACACGTGTGTGTTTTATAGTGGCAAACTGTAGCATCAGTACTACAGTGTGTGTGTATATCTATATGTATATCTATATATCTATATATATATCTGTATATATAAATATATATATGTATATATGTATGTATATATATATATATATATATATATGTGTGTGTGTGTGTGTATGTGTGTATATATATATATATATATATATATATATATATATATATATATCTATAGAGAGAGAGAGAGAGAGATGAATGTATGCATGTGTGTGCATGCACACGTGTGTTTACTGATGAGGGCAGACTCTGTATTTGTTTGTGTGAGATCTGGGTTGGCAACAAGGTATACTGTACTGGGTCTTAGTGCATTATGGCTATGCAGTCATCTCCTTTGTGTTGATGTTCTTACCTAATTATCAGTTCCTGGAGGCAGCATTTAAAAAGATGTCAGATTTTAGACGTTTCCATTATTGCCAGACTTGTAGTAAAAGCACTTTACTGAAGGCACAATTTGAATTAATAAGTAGTAGTTATATACCATGGGGTGTGTTACAGCAGTCAGCAAATAGATCTCTATGTGTATCTATCTGTGATGATGGGCCTAAGAGTTGTGGTATATATCATTATTTGCAATAAGAGGACTATGTAGGTATGTGTATGTTTTAAAGAATTTACACTAAGATGGTTTATCTTCAGTCTTTATTAGAATATTAAGTTGAGGGCAGTGGAATATGGCCTATAAAGTAGGCAGAGTTTGTGAGTGTGATTGAAGTAAGGTAGAACAGGTTCCTCTTATGGGGTAAATGTATACTGAGTGCACAGGCAGATGGTTAGTAATGTAAGCTTGCCAGAAACAGATTAGTAACATTTAAATGTGCAACTGGTTGTCAGTCTATTCTTGTATAGGTGACAGCTTGATCACTGATTGTGTGGCACTGGATAATGTGGGACAAGGGAGGGGCTGACTGAGAATATATTTTGGTTTTGCACTAAATATAGCCCAGATATACTGTTAAGTTTTGGATGCATATTTAATTGAGACTATGAGGTTAAGAGGGCTCTTTGTAAGAATAATGCAACCATAGGGGTGAGTAGCACTATGACTTGTGAGGATGCAGCCAGTCCCAGGAGTGGACCATTACCACAGCTAGTTGTATGTACAGGCAAAGCCCTGGACCCTGCAGTCACTGTCTGAAAATCAGAATAAGTCAGTCCTGAAGCTCCTATTCATAGAAAGTATTGAAACTGTGGTCTCACTTTCTGTAGGATGGCATGGGCATTGTGCTCACCATTTAAGAACTGCAGACAGTTTGGGATCCAGAATGTCTCGTGGCAATCCTGGAGCTCTGAGTAGGTCCATGACCTAAGACCTACCCTTCCTAGAGGAATAACCTATATCTTACAAGTACTCAATAGCAGCTAGAAATGAAGACCTCCACAGCTTCAAAGGAAGGGATGATTTCAGTAGAGTCCAGTGTAGGTAGCAAACCAGTGAAAATGTTAATATGGGAGAGAGAGAGAGAGAGAGGTGAGTGGGTTTGGGGGGATCATGTCTTAGAATCACTTCCACACTGTTGCTGCCAAGAAATGGACTGTAATATAATTTCCATGCTTTTCATGCTGTAATCTACTGTATGACATTTATTTTGCAGACACCCAGTCCAACACCCACAACAGTGGTTAACAAAGTTTGTGGATGTCTGCAAACTAGGCACTGTTATCCACTCATCCACTAAAATTAAACAGCTCCAGCAAGGGCTGGAATATGTACAAACCTAGTGTACTGAAAATGGTCTCAAGTTAAATGCAAAAGTGTACAGCATAGCAGCCTTTGTTTAAAAAAAAATGTTACCATCTCATATGTTTTAAATGGTATTCCTCTTCAGGCAGAAATGGTTATATGAGATCTAGGTACTTGTGTGGACAATGTTTCCACCATAGAAATCATTCTAGCTCTCATTCAATTACCATGTTTCCACCATAGTCAGGAAATCCTTCTATCTAACCCAGTTAATTTCTAAGGGAATGTCTTCAATATCCAAAAAAGTCATCCAACCGCTGCACTCTTCCCTTATCAGACCCATCACTGAATGCCATGTCCCTTTGATATGTATAAATTGAAGTAACCACCAATACAATTTTTTCTGGAAAATAGGGTTACTACGGAAAAACAACAAACTAATAACAAATAAATCCACATCACTCCAGCTATCAGCACTCAGAATTCTTATTTAAGTTTAGCACTTTCATCTTTTATGTATAGAACATCATCAGAACTAAAGGTAAAAGACTTCATTAACTTTTATTAAATACATACAAGAGATAACATGATCCAAATCACATGATAAGCCTTTATTTACATTTATTCACATACAACAAAAATGAAAATATAAAGAACAATAAAAACATAAAAAATATATAAAATAGCAACCGATACTTAGAACACATAAAAAGTAAGTCTATTATTTTTTATATATCAAATAATAAATTTTATTACAATTTAGCAGTTCTTATTGAAAGGACACCTTTAATTGAAACCATGTCATTAATATCAAGACTCCAAGATGAGTCCAATAAGAATTCCCAATATAACACTATCACAAGAATAACTAGTCACTCCCTCCTCCCCAGCATACTTCTGACTAATTAATTCTCTCTATAAACAGTCTATTTCTTAGATAAAGAATAATAAAGTTTTCCTATGCTATTTTAACTCTTTTCCAAACTGTGTACATTATAGGTAAGTAGCAGGCTAGCTGTCCCTGTGGAGCATTTTAAGGCTAGCTAATTTCCTTCAAAGGTGAGAATCAAAGCCTTTACCTTGTGTCTGTGAGGTAGACACCTTAAATATTATGCCAACTCTCCAAAGCACTGTATTCAGTGTGTTTAATGTCATCTCTGTGAACTGCAACATGTGAATTCTTTAACTATTGACAAAGTTATTTTTTCAGCGTATCTCTGTCTAAACATTTGCACTCTGTATGTATACGCTAATACTGTATAAAATGAAGTTGTGCATTTTTTTTATTTAGTTACTAAGCTACTGTTCTGTATTAGGTTTTTTAATAACTTTGTTATTTAACTGTAACTGTGATATGTCAATGTGGAGCCTTTCTCTCTGGGCCTTCTCTGAAAATGAGATATTAACGCAGTTGGACTTACCCGCTAAACAAATATAAAATAAAAACAAAAACTCTCTTCTCTAGTCTCCTTCCCTACTAGGTAATGAATTTTTTCCCAAAATTAAAAAAAAACTGTACAAATTATTGCATGTTGTTGAATGCCTACACGTCATTTATGGACCCTGTTTTAATGCTGTAGTTTTATTCATAAATTTGTTGTTTTAAAGATCATTATTATTTGCCTACATAACATTCTTCACTTGACAAACAGATTGCTAAATAGATATTCCTTTTAGTATTTCAAATTTACCATTACGTGGAATCATATGAAGATATCCTGGGGACTACAATCTCACTAATATCATTGGTGAATTTGCACTGAATACATGCACCATATTTTGACATCCTGCTATTATTGTTAGTGTGACGCTTGTGCACTGGCCCAGTAATCAAGTGTTCCAAAACCACAGGAAACTTTAAAACAATATTGTAGGATAGTCTGACATAAATATAGAAAACAGCTAGGCTAATCTGGCTATATTTCTTTCTACCTCTAAGAGAAATCACCACAATGAAAACAAAACAGGAGAGCTGCACTCAAATTCCAAAGTACCAAAATGCCACGACTCAGTACCAAAATGTGAGTTCATTTAATTGTATGTGAACGAAAGCGCTCACGATACATTTTATACATTTTGGTGCTGAGTCGTGGCATTTTGGTACTTTGGAATTTGAGTGCAGCTCTCCAGTTTTGTTTTCATCATGGAGGTTTTCCAGTACCTGTTTGGTCTAAGAGAAATCACTGTTCTAAATACTACTTACATACAGAGCAAGCAAGTGCTGGTGAGTGGATGCTCTTACTAAATCCCAGACAAGACACTAAATGCTCAGTCTTTCTCTCTGAAAAAGTCTTAAATTGATAATGCACAGTACTGCTGAGTCATTTCACATTACATCATTTTTATCACTTCTCCTTTAGTTCCCAGGCTAACAAACTCAAAATTTACATTTCTTTGTAAGCTGCACCTGGCCAGGAAGTCACAGCAATATAAGACACTTTAACATGTAAAATCTAGTAATTATCTCTGTCTTAAACAATAGAAAGAATTTTCTAGCCCAGACATCCTGTCTCTGAGCTTGAGATCAAACACAGTTGTAATTCTTTACTTAACAGCTTTCTTCCAGCAGGGTGCACAGTGGTTACATTTTTGAAGCTCAGTACAACACATAGTTTAACACACTGTTCTCTCTACATTTGCAGAACAAGCCTGTGGATTATATTAATATTTATAATGACATATAATTATCTACAAAATTCTATCTAGCTAGGCTGATAGCCTTTCAGTTTTTCACAGCTAGTATTTCTTTTGATCCTTTCAAATATATATTTAGGCTCGGTCCTCTTTTGTAAACACTGTTGGGGTGATCCCCCAACACCTGTTTCAGATGTCCTGCTTCTAAAGTAGTTTCCCAGTTTTTACATAAAATGTTCCTTATGTTATAAAAATAGTGACTAACTTGGATACTGTGCCTAAATTAAATTTTGCCTTTTTTTTGCTATTTGGATCTAAATTATTACATGAGAGACAAATACTGACTATATTAAATAGAGTGAACAAAACCAAGAACCAAAGGAATATATGGTAATTTACTACTAAAGCAGTAGGAACAAACAGTCACACCAGTACCACACTGATTTTATTGAAAAAAAATTAAATACTTTCATCAGAGAATAACATAGACTTCTTCAGAGTTTGCTTAACCATGATTTTTACACAATTTAAATACTCCATTACAATATCATGTGACTTCTCCCCAGCCAATAATCAAAAACTTCCTAATCGTGGAGCACTAATAAAAAGACAATAAAAACATATAAAAAACTCATGAAAAAATGTTTTTGTGCATAAAATATTAACAAATATTCATTATTTTACACCGTATAAGAGTTATCTCAATACACTTGTGAATAAAATATGCTCATTAAGACCTGGAGCAGTGCAAGCGTTAGGTTTCAACTGCCATATAATTTCCTTTTGCTCTATTAGATCTGCTCAAGGGCCACCCTCACATTTTTTTATACAATATCAATACCAAAGAGAGCAAATTTATGGTCAAGATATAATGCTACATGTTTATACAAAGAATTCTTAGTATTTTTGTTTTTTATATCCTATGTTCATAAATGTGCTGTTTGAATTTACGTTGAGTCTTGCCCATATAAAGCTAGTTCAATTTAAACATATGGCCAAGTAAATAATTCCCATTGAATTACAGGTACAGTGGTAGGATGTGTATATAACATGCCCATTTAATACCACTTTGTCTTTTTCCAAGATGAACTTACACTGACTGCAGAACCCACATTTAAATGTGCCTTTCCTCTTGTTTGTATCAATATGGGAACATTCACCCATTTCCAAAAGGCTTTTCATGAATTTCCCAATCCTATACACCTTTTGGGGTTTCTTCCCCAAGATGTCTGTCAAACCCCCAAAACATGAACAGTACTTTTGTTGACATCATCCTTTGTAATTAGGGCATCCAATTAAGTAATACTTTGGAAACTATGGGTGTGAGTGAATTTTAAAAATGAAGAAGTGGAATTCAAATGCATCACAAAGTTTTCCATTTCATCTACGCATGCCTCTCAAGCAATGAATATGTCATCCAAAACACGGATGTATAGTTTCCAAGGAACTGGTGTAAATTTATTGAACACAGACTTCTTTTCCCACTGTAACATAACATTGTTGGCAAATAAAGGGGCACAAGAGGCCCCCATTGCCACACCTTTTTTCTGCTGAAAATACTGGCCTTCACTGTAAACAAAACCATATTCTAATGCCATCTCAGTGAATGTTACTAACGTATTAACTTCAACATGAGTTTTTTATGTTTTTTATTGTCTTTTTATTAGTAGTTGCGGTGGTGGTGCTGCGGTAGCATTGTCACCTCACAGTAAGACGCTGTCCGGTTCGATTCTCAGCTAGAGCGTCTTCTGCGTGGAGACATGTGTGAATGGGCGTACCTTCGTTGAAGGTTGTGCGTCAAGCCTGGCAAGCCTGTACGTAAAAATCAACTGCCAATCATTAGCGGACTGGAGTTCCGCTGTGGCGACCCCTAACCGGGAAAAGCCGAAGGACACAAACAAACATTGTCTTTTTATTAGTGCTTCACAATTAGGAAGTTTTTGATTATTGGCTGTGGAGCAGTCACTTGATATTGCAGGGGATATTTAAATTGTGTGAAAATCATGGTTAAACAAATTCTGAAGAAATCTATGTTATACTCTGTTGGAAGCGCTTATTTTTTTTTTTTTCAATAACATTGGTGTGGTATTGACATGTCCATTTGTTCCTATTGCCTTGGTAGTGAATTACTAAACATTAAATATAGGTACACTCCTAGTAATAAAATTCTCACAATTAATAATATTATTATTACCGATTATAATACTTTTTAAAATAGGCCTAAAGTATTAAATCTCCATGAAAATATCTACTTAGCTATTTCATTTACACTATCTAAGAGATAATACCTATCTAAAAACATATGCTTTAAAAAGCTAATTACAAAACTTTGTGTCATCAAATACTAAATGTCACTATGTGATCCTTGCTCAGATTTTTTTTTTCTGCCACTAGGTGTGACGGCTAGAGTAATGGTAAGTACACTTTGGAGCAAGTAAGTTTGCTATAAATCATTAGACAATTTTCCACTAGTTTCATCTTTATAGAGTTTGATATAAAGAAAATTAATCTAAATGGTACTGTATGTGTATGTAAACTTAAGGCAAACAGATGACCTTTCTAAAAATGAAAAAAAAAATGTTTTTTTCATTTTCTGGACCATCCAAAAGCTGTAAATATTGTTTTAGCTATTTCCTATATTTGAAGCAAATAAGTCCCAGCGATCAACAGACAAATGAATCACCAACCAGTGGCAAAAAAGCACCAGGAATCAGGATACTATGCTGGAAAAACTAGATTTATTGTAGACACAATAGTTAAGCGCTTTCCACAGTACTTAGACTGTCTTCATCAGAACAACATATGATAAAATTCCTAAACTTATATATGGCAAACAATCTAAAAACCCGCCCTTAATAACAATTAATCAATTGAATCAATTACATCATTAACAAAAATAAATGAGCATTCTTACTCACAACATAAACTACCATATATTAAATGCTTACTTGAAGTGAAAAACAAAACAATATATAATCTTTGTGCAAGACAATATTGCAAGTGGAATCATTTGCACAAATATAAAAATGTCTAGATGCATATAAAACCTAACTAAACAAAAGTTACTACATTGTTAAATAATTAAATACATATATTTTCTACTATAAAAATTATTTAACACTTTGTTTAAAAATGAGATGGATATATATGTCTCACTAATATACAAGAAAAACACTTGTGTAAAAGCCAATGTATAAAATAAATTACTACATACTGTTCGTAGTAATAATAAATGAATAAGTAAATATTACCAATAATGTAAAACCTTCTGTGAAGTTATTATAACAAAATATCCAACTTGAATATTTAAAAGCTGGAAACATGCGAAAAAACTAAGAAAATTCTTTGAATTACTCTCTAACTGAATGTGACTAGTAGTAGAACAATAATAGATATAATAAATATGTTAGAAAAGTACATTATATTGCACAATAAATTGAATTAAACCCTAACAAGAGGTTTGGTGGGAATCATCTCATTGAGGCCAGGGGGGGTGGCTGCATCTAACCTGATCTGCCACCTGATTTCCCTTTCCCCCACTGTAGCCTTGATGTTACCACCTCGAGGATTAGGGGTAATGACATCCAAAATAGCAAATTTAAACATCTTGCACTGCGGACTATTAATAAGATGTCTAGATAACGCATTATTAATGTCACACTTCCTCATACAGTATGTGTGATCATAAATTCTATTCTTTAAACTGCGATCAGTCTTCCCCACATAGTAACTCATACAAGTTTGGCAAACACTTAGATATATTACATGTTTAGTTAAACAATTGCCATTGGAGAACCAGATCTTACTTTTTAAACAATTCTTAAGAATAATACTAGGTGTATCCAGGATATATTTACAGTAATTACATTGACCACATTTTCTAGTACCTGTCTTCTGTACCTTGGTGTTTTGTTGACAATTTGATTTAATTTCTATTATTCTTTTCAAATTGTTTCCTGTTTTGTAAACAAAATGTGGTCTGTCGGTAATCTTGTTTTTTATTTTCTGGTCACTAGTCAAGATATTCCAGTTTGTTGTAATAATATTCTTGACCTCACTGGAATGTCTACCGTATTTAATAATACATGATCTAGTGTGTGTGTTATCAATAAATGTCCCGTCTGTCTTACTGTCCCGTATGACTGAGGGCTTGGAAATGCCCACCCCCAGTAGTGGTTTATATTTCTGTCCCCATTCCTTACTAACATAACATATAATATCCTTCACCATCTTGTGTGGGTACCCCTTGTCCATAAATAGCCGCCCAATATACTCCAATTCTTTGTCCATACAATCTCTCTCGGTGGTCATACGGGCAGCCCTTATGCACTGCCCCTTAATGATGCCCCTTTTAGTGTTGTAAGTGTGTGCACTGCTGTAGTGTAAATAACCATTACTGAAAGTGTCTTTTCTGTAAATACGGGAATGGAATTCATCACCCTTACTGTAAATAAAGACGTCAAGATAGTTGATACCATAAGTGTCATATTGGTGGGTGAATGTAAGATATTCCATGGTGTTGTTGATGTACTTCATAAATTCCAACAAAACCTGCACTTCACCCTCCCACAGGATGAAAATATCATCCAGGTATCTAACATATCTTTTAATGTAAGACATCCAATCCGAATTTAAAATGAATTCCACTTCCCAATCCAGCAGTACCATATTAGCATAAATGGGGGCACAGGCAGTACCCATGGCTACCCCTGTTTTCTGTCTGTAGTGCTCCCCCTCGTAGTAGATGTAATTGTGGTCCAGAACAATATCCATGAATTCCGCCAGGAGTGAGATATCATCCTGCCCCAACCCACTCACTTGGTGCATGCTGTTGATGAACCTCTGAAGTCCATCCTCCTTCGGAATACAGGAAAACAAATCCTGGACATCAATTGTCACATAAACCACATTGGGAGACCACAATTCCTTTTTAAAAATACCTAGGAACTCCCAAGAATCTTTCATTATGTGTTCCACTGTGTTGTAAACATGTTTCAATTTGTGATGAATGGCCTGTCCAAAGGGAAAAGCTTTACTAGCACTACCGGAGATGATAGGACGAAATGGTGGGTCGTAGATGTTTTTGTGGACTTTGGGAATACCTGTGATGGTAGCCAGAATGGGGAACTCCACCTTGAGAAACCTGTATAAGTCTTCACTAATTCTGTTTTCCACTATAAATTCTTCCAAATAAGAGTCAATACGACTATGAGCTATATTTACTTCATTAATAGAGGAGGGTGTGTACTGTGTTGAATTGTTCAAAAGATCAAAGATTTTACTTTTGTATTGTCCCTGATCATAAAACACAATCCCCCCACCCTTGTCCGCAGTCATGATGCGAATATTGTTATCGCACAGCGATTGAATCACATCCATCATGTCCTTACCAGATTGTTTCCCACCTCTTGTGTGCTTGTGTTTATTGTGTAAAGAATATAACTCAGAATTGACTACATTTTCAAAAGATATAAGTGTATTACACATAGGTGGAATAAAAGCACTCTTTTTCTTTAATTCATCTGTCTGTGTCATGTTTGTGACATTTTGATTTTTGAAAAATATTCCCAGATTCAGTTTTCTCATAAATAATTTAAATTCAACAAGAGTGTCGGTTAAATCAAACTTAAAATCTGGTATAAATTTCATACCCTTTGAAAATATTTGGAAAAATTTTGGTGAGACTGGGTGGGCACTATAGTTATAGATCTTAATCTCCCCACTGGTGTGTAGGATCCCACAGTCATTAATTTCTAAAGAGTGTTTTCCGTCGGTCATATCATTGAAACCAATGTCAACGTTACTGGGGTCAGGATTAGGAGAATCAACTTCTAATTGTATCTCTGATTCCTCCAAGTATTCCTCCCTTTCCCCCTGTGGGTAGCCATGGGTACTGCCTGTGCCCCCATTTATGCTAATATGGTACTGCTGGATTGGGAAGTGGAATTCATTTTAAATTCGGATTGGATGTCTTACATTAAAAGATATGTTAGATACCTGGATGATATTTTCATCCTGTGGGAGGGTGAAGTGCAGGTTTTGTTGGAATTTATGAAGTACATCAACAACACCACGGAATATCTTACATTCACCCACCAATATGACACTTATGGTATCAACTATCTTGACGTCTTTATTTACAGTAAGGGTGATGAATTCCATTCCCGTATTTACAGAAAAGACACTTTCAGTAATGGTTATTTACACTACAGCAGTGCACACACTTACAACACTAAAAGGGGCATCATTAAGGGGCAGTGCATAAGGGCTGCCCGTATGACCACCGAGAGAGATTGTATGGACAAAGAATTGGAGTATATTGGGCGGCTATTTATGGACAAAGGGTACCCACACAAGATGGTGAAGGATATTATATGTTATGTTAGTAAGGAATGGGGACAGAAATATAAACCACTACTGGGGGTGGGCATTTCCAAGCCCTCAGTCATATGGGACAATAAGACAGACGGGACAGTTATTGATAACACACACACTAGATCATGTATTATTAAATACGGTAGACATTCCAGTGAGGTCAAGAATATTATTACAACAAACTGGAATATCTTGACTAGTGACCAGGCAATAAAAAACAAGATTACCGACAGACCACATTTTGTTTACAAAACAGGAAACAATTTGAAAAGAATAATAGAAATTAAATCAAATTGTCAACAAAACACCAAGGTACAGAAGACAGGTACTAGAAAATGTGGTCAATGTAATTACTGTAAATATATCCTGGATACACCTAGTATTATTCTTAAGAATTGTTTAAAAAGTAAGATCTGGTTCTCCAATGGCAATTGTTTAACTAAACATGTAATATATCTAAGTGTTTGCCAAACTTGTATGAGTTACTATGTGGGGAAGACTGATCGCAGTTTAAAGAATAGAATTTATGACCACACATACTGTATGAGGAAGTGTGACATTAATAATGCGTTATCTAGACATCTTATTAATAGTCCGCAGTGCAAGATGTTTAAATTTGCTATTTTGGATGTCATTACCCCTAATCCTCGAGGTGGTAACATCAAGGCTACAGTGGGGGAAAGGGAAATCAGGTGGCAGATCAGGTTAGATGCAGCCACCCCCCCTGGCCTCAATGAGATGATTCCCACCAAACCTCTTGTTAGGGTTTAATTCAATTTATTGTGCAATATAATGTACTTTTCTAACATATTTATTATATCTATTATTGTTCTACTACTAGTCACATTCAGTTAGAGAGTAATTCAAAGAATTTTCTTAGTTTTTTCGCATGTTTCCAGCTTTTAAATATTCAAGTTGGATATTTTGTTATAATAACTTCACAGAAGGTTTTACATTATTGGTAATATTTACTTATTCATTTATTATTACTACGAACAGTATGTAGTAATTTATTTTATACATTGGCTTTTACACAAGTGTTTTTCTTGTATATTAGTGAGACATATATATCCATCTCATTTTTAAACAAAGTGTTAAATAATTTTTATAGTAGAAAATATATGTATTTAATTATTTAACAATGTAGTAACTTTTGTTTAGTTAGGTTTTATATGCATCTAGACATTTTTATATTTGTGCAAATGATTCCACTTGCAATATTGTCTTGCACAAAGATTATATATTGTTTTTTGTTTTTCACTTCAAGTAAGCATTTAATATATGGTAGTTTATGTTGTGAGTAAGAATGCTCATTTAGTTTTGTTAATGATGTAATTGATTCAATTGATTAATTGTTATTAAGGGCGGGTTTTTAGATTGTTTGCCATATATAAGTTTAGGAATTTTATCATATGTTGTTCTGATGAAGACAGTCTAAGTACTGTGGAAAGCGCTTAACTATTGTGTCTACAATAAATCTAGTTTTTCCAGCATAGTATCCTGATTCCTGGTGCTTTTTTGCCACTGGTTGGTGATTCATTTGTTTATTTCCTATATTTGGAAGGCCATACTACCTTATGCTCCCACATCCATAATAAAATATTTGCAAAAATGAAGGTTGATCTACTCCCCATTGCTACCCTTTTTTGATGAAAATATTTACCTTCAAAAAATAAATATATTTTTACACCAATTCCACAAATTCCCCTTAACAATTTTATACAATTAGTAGTCATTATTTTTTCTAGCATTAAAGCTTTTACATATACAACCATACCTTTATTGTGAGTTTGGAATTGTAAAGTTCATGAATATCTGCAGTGATCATTATTACAGTTTCTTGTATTGCATCTTACTCATGCTCTAAACAATCTCATAAATCTTTGAGAACATATTCCTTATTATGTATAAAAAATTTTTTAAACTTTAAATCAGTAAACACTATCAATGATTCTGTTTTGGATCCCGTAGACAACACGATAGGTCTAAAAGGTGGCTCACTTAATACCTGAAATAACCTCAGGATCTTGGGTCTCAAGGCATTTATGTTTCTCATAATACTCCTGGCAAGACTCATCATGAGATAGATACAGTGGTTTCTGAAATCTCTTTGGTCCCAACATCAACACCCTTTATATTTTCAAATCCCAGTGCTGGAGTTTATCAGAAGAGAAATCTTTTGATGAAGACAACAGATACTCTTAAATGCAGGTCTCCTCTTCTCCCTCCCTGCTCCAAAGCAGTCAGTCAGTCATCACAGATCACAGAAGTTTCAGATTTTGCCTGGGGAACAGTTGCAGGAGAGATAAAAGTGCGGGGATATGGGACACTAAGAGCAGATGATGCAGGCATATAAATGTCTAAGAGATGCTTGCCCTGATCAAGGAACTCAACTGTCTGAACTATTTTTGGCTCCTGTGACCTCTTCAAATTGGTTTCAGACAACACCACAGTTATATAGTAAATTATAAGTTCATAAATTAGTACCAGGCTAACTGCACTTGTGAGCCATTCCAAGCCCAGCCAATTACCCCATGTGAGAATCAAACCCTGCACCTTGTGCCTATAAGGTGAACACCTTAACCACTATGCCAACCTCTCACCCACTTTACATCAACAGGCAAGGGGAACCAGGTTATACCCCTTTGCAGAGCAGAAATGTTAGCTTGGGATATAGTTTCACAGCACAGCCTCACTCTGCAGGCATCCTACATACAATCAGAGCAAAACTGTGTGGGAGAAAAGCTAAGCAGGACCAGGGCAGATCCTCACAAACAGAAACTAGATTATGGGGGACTTTCAACATTTAATCCATCTGTGGGGAGTTCCTCAAGTAGACCTTTTTACCTCTTCTTTGTACAATCAACTGGCAAGTTTCTGTTTCAGGAATCTGTGCAAGAAGGCCTGGAAGAGATATGCCTTTTATTTTCTTTGGACATGAATTTTCATGTATGCTTTTCCACCCTTTCCTATCCAGGGAACTTCTGACAATTCAGAAGGAATCCCCTGTGACAATGTGAGGTATTGCCAGGTATACCAGTAGAAGTAGGGAAGAGGATGTGTGACATATGCCAGCAAGCTAGCTGGAGTTTTGTAAAAAATGATATGTCATTTGTATATCAAACTGATTTTTACAGTTGCTTGTGTTGAAGATTTATTTGTAAAGCTACTTGTGTTTGTGACATCCCTGCTCTGGGCCAGTAATCAAGAAGTCTGAATCCTCACCACTGACACTGGAGAGGGGCATTCACTTGTAACAAAAATGGATACAGCCAATATTTCCAGATGCAGCTCTCTGCATCAAGCACAATTTCCCTTAAGAGCACACAGGTAACACATTCAGCCCAGGGTCTGGGTTTCTCTCTTTGTCTCTTCCAGGTTCCCAGTAAGGCTCCCCACTGGCAGAGCTGCAGAGTTAAATCCTTAGTCGAGTGTCCAAGCCAAGTGCTCCATCACTCTGTCTATGAAACCAGTGCTTCTTGTCCCTGCTCCAAGTAGTTAACATGCAGACTCTGAGATTTGATTGGCACACGCACACACACACACACACACACACACACACATGGCAAAGGCTGGTACAGGTTTACTAGCTATGTCCCCTTCTGCCCTTACTATAAGGTAGTAACTGCCACCAGACACTCTCAAGCCAGCTATTCTAAGGCGGTTACAAGGGTACCCAAATTGTACTGAGTGAATTAATATTAATACGAATGGTAGTTTGACCAATGCAGTAAGGCTTTCAGGAGTGGCCAGAGAGTCACCAAACAGATGTGAGTACTCTCAAAGGTTAAAATATTCCCTAAAGGACCAGCCACAATGAAAAGTTTAAATATATTTAATAATAAAAAAAAGAAAATGAAAATACTAAATATCCATTTACAATAAATACTAGAGTTTCAATCACAGGAAATATTAAAAACACAGGTGGACAGGTCCACACAGTTACAGAAAAACAATACTTAATGTAACCATATTTTCCTAACCAATCTAAAGAATTATTATTCCCTGGTTACTTACTAGAGCAAGGCAAGATAAAGTAGATGAGTTCTCCCCTCTTTGTCAAGTTCCAAAAACAAAATGCTCTGAGATGTCAGTCTCACCTAGTATTAAACATTATTTTTAATGATGAATTACAGAATGAAATCACATACATTTGGTCATCTGACTTATGGTTCCTATTTAACTCTCCATTGCTAGAAACTGGCAGGATTTAGCACCTATGTATCAATAACACACACACACAGACACACACACACAGACACACACACACGCACACGCACACGCACACACACACACACACACACACACACACACACACACACACACACCCTTTGCTAAGACCTGCTGCAGCACCCGGAAGACATATAACTATAATACACTACCAGTCTATCTACAAGGCGTAATAAACAATACGCCGTACAGACATTGCATCTCTGGCTTCATTCAAAATTGTGATATAACATCTTTATGGCCTAGGCCCAGTGATTTAATTGCTTACTATTTTTAAACTTTAAGATTAACCTCTTCTCTTCCATTATCCTGTGTTAAAACATATACATTTAAACAGTTACAGTAATGTATGTATATTTCTTTTTCTGTCCAGCAGGGCACACTGTTGGTACATTTTAACACAAGCAGCTTTACACATACATTTTTCAACACAAGCATTTGTACAACTCAGTTTGATATAAAAATGACATATAATTATTTACAAAATTTCAGCTAGCTGTGCTGGCACATGTTACACATCCATTGCCCTACGTCTACTGGCATAGCTGGCAGTACCTCACATTGTCACATCTCTCCCCCTTTGAAGATTCAAGTTAGTTTTTCAAGTGACCCTTTGGAAATGTTGCTTGAGAGGAATGAGCATATTTGGGAATACATTAACCCATACCCTGTCTAGAGAGCCCATCTGCATTGGCATTGCTGACTCCACTACAGTGCTGCACTGTCATGTAATAAGCCTGCAACCCCAGGCTTCACCATAGTAACCTTAACATTTTGCTGGCTGACTTGCTGTAGCCATAGATCCCCCTCAGACTCCTCCTGCCTCCTACTGCAAATACTTAACACAAGGGCTTCTGTATTATTGTAAGGTTTCATCATGTTAACTTGGTACAATTTGGGACACTACCTCCTGCCTAGCAGTTCTTCCATGTAGTTAACATCACTGAACTTCCTTACCAGTATGAAGGGTCCCTCCCAAGCTGCCTGCAGCTTATTGTGTCTGACAAGAATGAGAACAATCACCTGCTGTCCTACAGTATACTCTCTGGCTTGAGCTTTCCTGTCATACCAGACCTTTTTCAGCTGTTGTGCTCCTGCCAGGTTCTCCTGGGCCAAGCCCATAAGCTCCCTAACCCTTGTCTTGAGGTTTAGGACATATGCCACAAGCGACTCCTTGGGTTTCCCACTCACCCTCCCACTCATCACAAATCAAATGTAAAGGCCTCCTCACCCTATGCCCATACAGCAACTCAAAGGGTGAAAACCTGTGGATCCCTGAGGTATCTCTCTATATGCTAACAGAAGAGGGGTCAAATATTTGTCCCACTAAAACCATGCCAACAGAGTTCACCAGTAACAGGGGAAGCCACTAGTTCAGGTACATGGCCAGGACCAAGGATTAAAAGTTTTAAATGTAACCAGTGGGGCCATGTGCCATATAGATGTTCATTGAGGCAAGGTGGGAAGCAACAGGTGAGAGAGCCAGCAAGTGGGAATAACAGAATGCCACTGGTAAGTTGTCTGGAGACAGCAGGGGTACCAAACTATCATAAGAGTTTATATCCGATCTTAGTGGATGAAAAACAGGCCACTGCTAAGAGAGAGATTCAGCCTCTGAAATAATCATTGTGAAGCCTACTGTGGTTAAACAGGAACAGTACCTGCTTGGGCAGTCCACTACAGTCATAGCTTTAGGAAGGGACCCCATTCCAAATGCTTTTGACCAGGGTTCACTATGACTGGGAGGGTAGAAAAGGAAGAAAGCAAGTAGGTGTGCTTAAGAATATCCCTGCAGATGTCCTGATAGGGAATGATTTTGATAATGCAGTACCTTGTGTGCATGCAGTTACACTCAGTCAAGCTTGGAGACAGGCATATGGTCTGGTAGCCTGGAGGAGACCCAGACAGACCCCACACCTTAAACCAAGGCTGGTGAGGTGGTTATTTCAGGGAAGGAGCTACCCTGTAGCAGTGACCCTGAAGGTGAGCCACAGCTGCTGGTAGGTACTGATGTTGCCTTGGAGAGAGTGACGGCAAGAGTAGAGGTGAGTGGTAGTACCCAGGCTGAGAGCAAGGCATTGCTATCAGAGGATACCAAGCTTCCTGTGGAAATGGAGCTGGGAAGGTTTACTAAGTTAGAGTTGAGACAAGCTCAGCTCTCAGACCCTACACTAAGAGGCTTGAGGGAGGTAGCTAGGTAGGCACCTGATCCTCAAGAAAAAGGGGTGTTGGTGTACTGGAACAAAGGGTTACTGTATAGAGAGTGGACCCCTGAGGGAAGGTACAGGGGGAGGTGATACAGCAGCTGGTAGTGCTTAGACCCTACTGTCTGGCACTTCTAGCCATAGCCCGCGACATTCCTTTTGCAGTTCATATGGGCATAAAGCATACCAAGAGACATGTTATGCAGAACTTTTATTGGCCTGGGATTGCAAGGGATGTAACAGGGTACTGCAGGGCCTGTGAGCGGTGCCAAAAAGTAGGCAAGGCAGGAGACAAGGTTAAGGCTCCTTTGATGCCTTTGCCTGTGATTGGGGAATGATTTCAGAGGGTAGCTATGGATATTGTGGAGACTGAGTACCCCAAGTTTCACAGAAAAGAAGTATGTACTGGCCCAGAGGAGGGACGTCACATTCCCCAAGATCATTGTGGTGACTCCCTTCTGGCCTAGACAACTGTAGTTCTCCCTTCTTTCAGAAATGGCCAGGGGCAATTACCACAGACTTCCTCACAAACTGGATCTACTCACAGACACACAAAAAAAGCAGAGGTGTGTCATAGACTCTGTCATCAGTCATTTTCAATTGACTGTCTGGATGATAAGGCCTTAATTATTTTCAGGCACCTGTTTTACTGTGGAAGTGCAGCAGGTACTAATGGAGGCAAGAAAGCCTGCTACTAGAAAATCATATGTCAACAAATGGAAAAGGTTTTCTACTTGGTGTCAACGGCATAACCAGCACCTGTTCAGGGCTAGTTGTTCTCTGGTTTTACAATATTCGTGTGAGTTATTATCCTTTGGCCTTTCTTATTCCTCTGTCAAGGTTGATTT